>NC_084629.1:38912089-39004589 GCF_033978795.1 Nerophis ophidion | reverse complement strand
AGTAAAGTCCCACGGAGAGGTGGGGAGAAAAGTGAGAAAAGTCGGTGAAATGTTCAAAAGTCCCACCCGGGTTCGAGTGTGCACTCAAACTCAAACTCGAACCCGGTTGGGACTCGAACCTTGGTAGGTATTTAGAAAATTTTGGGGGACTTTTGCCGACTTTTCTAATTTTTCCCCCCTACTTTCCCGTGGGACTTTGCTGGGTGCGTTTTGGACATTTTTTGTATCCCAGGACTTGTGTGGCCGGCGGCGGGACTCGGGGGACTGGAACCCCGGGGAGGTATTTAGGACACAATTGGGACTTTTGAACATTTTGACCGCCTTTTAGCCCTCTTCTTCCCCGCCTTCCTGTGCACCATTGCTGGGTGTGTTTTGGACACTTGGACAAAAATAGTTTCAAGCATATTTTACTCAAAATAGGTCATAAAATGCCAGAAACAAGCTGTAGTATCTTACTGAGATCATTTAGGACCTAAACACTTAAAACAAGTAAAACACTCTAACATAAAATCTGCTTAGTGAGAAGAATTATCTTACCAGACAGAAAATAAGCAAATATCACCCTTATTTGAGATATTTCATCTTACTCAGATTTCAGTTTTTGCAGTGTAAGCAGTGAAGCCCAGACTTTCCTCTCCCCAGCCACTTGGTCCAGCTCTTCCCAGGGAATCCCAAGGTGTTCCCAGGCCAGCCGGGAGACAAAGTCTTCCCAACGTGTCTTGGGTCTTCCCCGTGGCCTACTACCGGTCGGATGTGCCCTAAACACCTCCCTAGGGAGGCGTTCGGGTGGCATCCTGACCAGATGCCCGAACGACCTCATCTGGCTCCTCTCCATGTGAAGGAGCAGCGGCTTTCCTTTGAGTTCCTCCCGGATCACAGAGCTTCTCACCCTCTCTCTAAGGGAGAGCCCCGCCACCCGGCGTAGGAAACTCATTTGGGCCGCTTGTACCCGTGATCTTGTCCTTTCGGTCATGACCCAAAGCTCATGACCATAGGTGAGGATGGGAACGTAGATAAACCGGTAAATTGAGAGCTTTGCCTTCCGGCTCAGCTCCTTTTTCACCACAACGGAACGATACAGCGTCCGCATTACTGAAGACGCCGCACCGATCTGCCTGTCGATCTCACCATCCACTCTTCCCCCACTCGTGAACAAGACTCCAAGGTACTCCTCCACTTGGGGCAGGGTCTCCTCCCCCCCCAACCCAGAGATGGCACTCAGCTCCTTCTTCACCACAGCGTCCGCATTACTGAAGACGCCGTACCAATCCGCCTGTCCGTCTCACGAGACTCCCAAGTACTTGAACTCCACAACTTGGGGGATTATCTCCTCCCCAACCGGGAGATGGCACTTCACCCTTCTTATCAAAATAAGTGGCAGAGTGGAATATTTGAGGTTGGGTAATTAATCTACGATAAGGAAGATTTCTGAGCAACAATGTGAGAGAAAGCTGGCAGGACTTGGTTGAATTCACACAAGTCTTTTATATATTTATGCCATATGGCTTCCTGTGCACTTAAGATGTGACTTTAAGGTTTTACTACTTACGTATAAAATACTACACGGTCTAGCTCCATCCTATCTTGCCGATTGTATTGTACCATATGTCCCGGCAAGAAATCTGCGTTCAAAAGACTCCGGCTTATTAGTGATTCCTAGAGCCCAAAAAAAGTCTGCGGGCTATAGAGCGTTTTCCGTTCGGGCTCCAGTACTCTGGAATGCCCTCCCGGTAACAGTTCGAGATGCTACCTCAGTAGAAGCATTTAAGTCTCACCTTAAAACTCATCTGTATACTCTAGCCTTTAAATTGACTCCCTTTTTAGACCAGTTGATCTGCCGCTTCTTTTCTTTCTCCTATGTCCCCCCCTCCCTTGTGGAAGGGGTCCGGTCCGATGACCATGGATGAAGTACTGGCTGTCCAGAGTCGAGACCCAGGATGGACCGCTCGTCGGGACCCAGGATGGACCGCTCGCCTGTATCGGTTGGGGACATCTCTACGTTGCTGATCCGCCTCCGCTTGAGATGGTTTCCTGTGGACGAGTCTCTCGCTGCTGTCTTGGATCCGCTTGAACTGAACTCTCGCGGCTGTGTTGGAGCCACTAAGGATTGAACTTTCACAGTATCATGTTAGACCCGCTCACCATCCATTGCTTTCGGTCCCCTAGAGGGGGGGGGGGGGGTTGCCCACATCTGAGGTCCTCTCCAAGGTTTCTCATAGTCAGCATTGTCACTGGCGTCCCACTGGATGTGAATTATCCCTGCCCACTGGGTGTGAGTTTTCCTTGCCCTTTTGTGGGTTCGTCCGAGGATGTTGTAGTCGTAAGGGTTTGTGCAGCCCTTTGAGACATTTGTGATTTGGGGCTATATAAATAAACATTGATTGATTGATTGATAACTGTTCAAGACCGTTTTCATTACATATGAATAGTTAAATGGCAGTTCAACTCATATACGCTCATCAAAGCTCTAAAAATTCTGCTCGTGGTTTTCTGGCGCCACCCGCTGGTTAACTCAATGACACCAAACGATATTTTCTCTTTTTTCAATTGAAAAGAATAACATTAATTCTGTTTCCTGTGAAAAGCATAATGATATACCAGGATTACCAAGCTACGGAACAGGTCGAGGGTCAAAAATGTTAATGAAGGATCCAGGGAACTCAGATCTAAACAGGGGGGTGGGCGCCTTATCAGGAACCAAATTCTCCAAGAAGATAAGGCGGACGAGCAGAGAACGGGCAAACCTGACACCGCTCCAAGCGCATTTTGTTTTAACTGTTTATGAACCAGTGCTGGGCTGCTGCGTAACGTGACTCCTCCCCTTAGAAGCAGCTTCAGCGGTGTAATCAGGGAATGCCCAAATAATTGGGGAGGCGCGGCGGGAACTTTTTCCTCACAGCGTGGGGTGAAACTGTACGGGAGTGCAGGTCCACGCGCTCCACTCATGAGCTAAATTGAATCATGTTTTTGATTGATTCCTTGCTTCTTGTCCTGTTTAATAAACCTGACATCTTCTCTATAATTGAATTGATATCACTAACAAATGATGTCTTATTGTGGCATTTTGTGCAACTTTCTGTCTGGTTTTGAACGTGTTTTCCCCTTCGCCAGGTTTACCATATGCATTGAACCAAGCCGGGCTCCCGTGTGGCTTGTTGCTGCTGATTTTGGTTGCTTTCATCACGGGTGAGTGAGTCAGACTTACCAAAGTGTTTCATACAACTGAGACCACTCGTGTCTTGGCAGACTACACCATCATCCTTCTCATTCGAGGAGGCAACCTGTCAGGGACCGACAGCTACCAGTCCCTGGTCCAAAGCACGTTTGGTTTTCCAGGGTACTTCATTTTATCAGCGCTGCAATTTCTCTACCCATTCATTGGTAAGTAATTTTTAGGATGGAAGCACCATTTCTTGTCAGAGGCAGCTCTACCACTGATTTGTTTTCAAGTTGATTAAAATCAATCAGAATAATATTACATTAAGTAGAACATTTTGATGGGCCTGCTATCTGTGCCCTCGACCCCTGGCCTGGGGTCTCCATGCTCTGAAGATGGTGCAATACCACGTTTTAAGAGACCAGACAAAAGAGAGTCTGCTTATGTAGAGCGAAAACAGCCCTTCTCGCCCAGAAAGGAGAGCAGCTGCTTCTTCAAAACAGGTAAGGAACTGGCCAAAACAGCCGACAAACAGGAGCCATTTAAGGCAAAACAAAGAGTTTACTGGCGGACATGAGATAAAAGCGCACTACACGGGAAAATACTGGCTGCTTTAAACATGACTATGGATTAAAAAAAAACACATAAATATATCTCATTCTTACATTCTTATGTTGAGTAAAAAGGACCCCCAGAGACAGAATGGTGCAATACCACGTTTTAGGAGACCAGCCCTTACAATGCGACCGTAGCTTCAGCAAGCCATGTCTAAATTCAAACTAAAAGAGTCTGCTTATGTAGAGCGAAAACAGCACGTCTCGCCCGGAAAGGAGTGCAGATGCTTCTTCAAAACAGGTAAGGAACTGGCCAAAACAGCCGACAAAAATTAGCCATTTAAGACAAAACAAAGAGTTTATTGGCGGACACAAGATAAAAGCGCACTGCACGGGAAAATATTGGCTGCTTTAAACATGACTATGGATTAAAAAAAACACTTAAAAATATCTCATTGTTACATTCTTATGTTGAGTAAAAAGGACCCCCAGGGACAGAATGGTGCAATACCACGTTTTAGGAGACCAGCCCTTACAATGCGACCGCAGCATCAGCAAGCGATGTCTAAATCCAAACAAAAAGAGTCCGCTTATGTAGAGCGAAAACAGCACGCCTCGCCCAGAAAGGAGTGGAGCTGCTTCTTCAAAACAGGTAAGGAACTGGCCAAAACAGCCGACAAACAGGAGCCATTTAAGACAAAACAAAGAGTTTACTGGCGGACACAAGATAAAAGCGCGCTACACGGGAAAATACTGGCTGCTTTAAACATGACTATGGATTAAAAAAACACTTAAAAATATCTCATTCTTACATTCTTATGTTGAGTAAAAAGGACCCCCAGAGACAGAATGGTGCAATACCACGTTTTAGGAGACCAGCCCTTACAATGCGACCGTAGCATCAGCAAGCGATGTCTGAATCCAAACTGAAAGGGTCCGCTTATGTAGAGCGGAAACAGCACGCCTCGCCCAGAAAGGAGGGCAGCTGCTTCTTCAAAACAGGTAAGGAACTGGCCAAAACAGCCCACAAACAGGAGCCATTTAAGACAAAACAAAGAGTTTACTGGCGGACACAAGATAAAAGCGCACTACACGGGAAAATACTGGCTGCTTTAAACATGACTATGGATTAAAAAAAAACACTTAAAAATATCTCATTCTTACATTCTTATGTTGAGTAAAAATGGACCCCCAGAGACAGAATGGTGCAATACCACGTTTTAGGAGACCAGCCCTTACAATGCGACCGCAGCATCAGCAAGCGATGTCTAAATCCAGGCAAAAAGAGTCCGCTTATGTAGAGCGAAAACAGCACGTCTCGCCCAGAAAGGAGAGCAGCTGCTTCTTCAAAACAGGTAAGGAACTGGCCAAAACAGCCCACAAACAGGAGCCATTTAAGACAAAACAAAGAGTTTACTGGCGGACACAAGATAAAAGCGCACTACACGGGGAAATACTGGCTGCTTTAAACATGAGTATGGATTGAAAAAAAAAACACTTAAAAATATCTCATTCTTACATTCTTATGTTGAGTAAAAAGGACCCCCAGAGACAGAATGGTGCAATACCACGTTTTAGGAGACCAGCCCTTACAATGCGACCGCAGCATCAGCAAACGATGTCTGAATCCAAACAAAAATAGTCTGCTTATGTAGAGTGGAAACAGCACGTCTCGCCCAGAAAGGAGTGAAGCTGCTTCTTCAAAACAGGTAAGGAACTGGCCAAAACAGCCGACAAACAGGAGCCATTTAAGACAAAACAGACTTTACTGGCAGACACAAGATAAAAGCGCACTACACGGGAAAATACTGGCTGCTTTAAACATGACTATGGATTAAAAAAAAACACTTAAAAATATCTCATTCTTACATTCTTATGTTGAACAAAAAGGACCCCCAGAGACAGAATAGTGCAATACCACGTTTTAGGAGACCAGCCCTTACAATGCGACCGTAGCATCAGCAAGCGATGTCTGAATCCAAACTGAAAGGGTCCGCTTATGTAGAGCGGAAACAGCACGCCTCGCCCAGAAAGGAGGGCAGCTGCTTCTTCAAAACAGGTAAGGAACTGGCCAAAACAGCCCACAAACAGGAGCCATTTAAGACAAAACAAAGAGTTTACTGGCGGACACAAGATAAAAGCGCACTACACGGGAAAATACTGGCTGCTTTAAACATGACTATGGATTAAAAAAAAACACTTAAAAATATCTCATTCTTACATTCTTATGTTGAACAAAAAGGACCCCCAGAGACAGAATGGTGCAATACCACGTTTTAGGAGACCAGCCCTTACAATGCGACCGCATTATCAGCAAGCGATGTCTAAATCCAAACTGAAAGGGTCCGCTTATGTAGAGCGAAAACAGCAGGTCTCGCCCAGAAAGGAGCGCGGCTGCTTCTTCAAAACAGGTAAGGAACTGGCCAAAACAGCCGACAAACAGGAGCCACTTAAGACAAAACAAAGAGTTTACTGGCGGACACAAGATAAAAGCGCACTACACGGGAAAATACTGGCTGCTTTAAACATGACTATGGATTAAAAAAAAACACTTAAAAATATCTCATTCTTACATTCTTATGTTGAACAAAAAGGACCCCCAGAGACAGAATGGTGCAATACCACGTTTTAGGAGACCAGCCCTTACAATGCGACCGCAGCATCAGCAAACGATGTCTGAATCCAAACAAAAATAGTCTGCTTATGTAGAGTGGAAACAGCACGTCTCGCCCAGAAAGGAGTGAAGCTGCTTCTTCAAAACAGGTAAGGAACTGGCCAAAACAGCCGACAAACAGGAGCCATTTAAGACAAAACAGACTTTACTGGCAGACACAAGATAAAAGCGCACTACACGGGAAAATACTGGCTGCTTTAAACATGACTATGGATTAAAAAAAAACACTTAAAAATATCTCATTCTTACATTCTTATGTTGAACAAAAAGGACCCCCAGAGACAGAATGGTGCAATACCACGTTTTAGGAGACCAGCCCTTACAATGCGACCGTAGCATCAGCAAGCGATGTCTGAATCCAAACTGAAAGGGTCCGCTTATGTAGAGCGGAAACAGCACGTCTCGCCCAGAAAGGAGGGCAGCTGCTTCTTCAAAACAGGTAAGGAACTGGCCAAAACAGCCCACAAACAGGAGCCATTTAAGACAAAACAAAGAGTTTACTGGCGGACACAAGATAAAAGCGCACTACACGGGAAAATACTGGCTGCTTTAAACATGACTATGGATTAAAAAAAAACACTTAAAAATATCTCATTCTTACATTCTTATGTTGAACAAAAAGGACCCCCAGAGACAGAATGGTGCAATACCACGTTTTAGGAGACCAGCCCTTACAATGCGACCGCATTATCAGCAAGCGATGTCTAAATCCAAACTGAAAGGGTCCGCTTATGTAGAGCGAAAACAGCAGGTCTCGCCCAGAAAGGAGCGCGGCTGCTTCTTCAAAACAGGTAAGGAACTGGCCAAAACAGCCGACAAACAGGAGCCACTTAAGACAAAACAAAGAGTTTACTGGCGGACACAAGATAAAAGCGCACTACACGGGAAAATACTGGCTGCTTTAAACATGACTATGGATTAAAAAAACACTTAAAAATATCTCATTCTTACATTCTTATGTTGAGTAAAAAGGACCCCCAGGGACAGAATGGTGCAATACCACGTTTTAGGAGACCAGCTCTTAATGCGACTGTAGCATCAGCAAGCGATGTCTAAATCCAAACAAAAAGAGTCCGCTTATGTAGAGCGAAAACAGCACGTCTCGCCCAGAAAGGAGTGCGGCTGCTTCTTCAAAACAGGTAAGGAACTGGCCAAAACAGCCGACAAACAGGAGCCATTTAAGACAAAACAAAGACTTTACTGGCGGACACAAGATAAAAGCGCACTACACGGGAAAATACTGGCTGCTTTAAACATGACTATGGATTAAAAAAAAACACTTAAAAATATATCATTCTTACATTCTTATGTTGAGTAAAAAGGACCCCCAGAGACAGAATGGTGCAATACCACGTTTTAGGAGACCAGCCCTTACAATGCGACCGCAGCATCAGCAAGCGATGTCTAAATCCAAACAAAAAGAGTCCGCTTATGTAGAGCGAAAACAGCACGTCTCGCCCAGAAAGGAGTGCAGCTGCTTCTTCAAAACAGCCGACAAACAGGAGCCAATTAAGACAAAATAAAGAGTTTCGGGAAAATACTGGCTGCTTTAAACATGACAATGGATTGAAAAAAAAAACACTTTAAAATATCTCATTCTTACAATATCTTCTTTTAGCAAATGTGCAAAATATCAACAACTTATTGTAGTTACCATGATTAAACGGTTCCTTTTTTTACAGGCGCCTAAAAAAACAATCATTGAAGTGTAATTTTGATGTCCGACCTGAAGTGTCTTTGGATTTGCTCGAGGTCTGGCAGAATGCGCGATGTCGGTTTATACTTTCCTGGAAACTTTAGGCCAAACTCCAACCGACCCGAGGCGCATTCCGATGCGGACAGTCTCCTTGAAAAGTCATGACGGGAATGAATAAAGCGGATGATTGTGTTGTTCCCCAGCTATGATCAGCTACAACATTACAGCCGGCGACACGCTGACTAAGGTCCTAGAAAGAATTCCTGGAGGTAGGCCGACCACAAGTCCTGTTCATGCACCGCGGCGAGCGCCAAACACACATGTTGCTCTTTGCTGTGCAGTCGGTCCGGATCACCTCCTCGCCAACCGTGACTTTGTCATCATACTGACCACCCTCCTATGCACGCTGCCTCTCTCGCTCTACCGCAATATCGAGAAACTCGGCAAGGTGAGTGCTGGTTAGCGCAGAGTGTGTTCAGGTGATACATTTTTTTTGGTGTCGGCAGGTGTCCTTCACGTCCGTGGTTCTGACGGGTATCGTCCTCGTCATCGTGATCATCAGAGCCGCAACCTTGGGGCCGCAGATGTATGACGGCACAGTTCTGGTTGTGGTACGAAAGTGTTTGGCTCAAGACAAAGGTGTGTCCCCCCTCCCCCCCAGACCCCCGACACAGGACGCATGGGTGTTTGCAAAGTGGAATGCCATTCAAGCGGTTGGTGTCATGTCTTTTGGTGAGTTTCCCTGCAAGATTGAAATGGTGAATGGTTGTACTTGTATAGCGCCTTTCTACCTCTCTTTAAGGAACCCAAAGCGCTTTGACGGTATTTCCACATTCGCCCATCCACACACTGATGGCGTGCAAGGCGCTAACCAGGACCCATCAGGAGCAAGGGTCAAATCAATCAATCAATCAATCAATGTTTACTTATATAGCCCTAAATCACTAGTGTCTCAAAGGGCTGCACAAACCACCACAACATCCTCGGTAGGCCCACATAAGGGCAAGGAAAACTCACACCCAGTGGGACATCGGTGACAATAATGACCCAGTGGGACGTCGGTGACAATGATGACTATGAGAACCTTAGAGAGGAGGAAAGCAATGGATGTCGAGCGGGTCTAACATGATACTGTGAAAGTTCAATCCACAATGGATCCAACACAGTCGCGAGAGTCCAGTCCAAAGCGGATCCAACACAGCAGCGAGAGTCCTGTTCACAGCGGAGCCAGCAGGAAACCATCCCAAGCGGAGGCGGATCAGCAGCGCAGAGATGTCCCCAGCCGATACACAGGCAAGCAGTACATGGCCACCGGATCGGACCGGACCCCCTCCACAAGGGAGAGTGGGACATAGAAGAAAAAGAAAAGAAACGGCAGATCAACTGGTCTAAAAAGGGAGTCTATTTAAAGGTTAGAGTATACAAATGAGTTTTAAGGTGAGACTTAAATGCTTCTACTGAGGTGGCATCTCGAACTGTTACCGGGAGGGCATTCCAGAGTACTGGAGCCCGAACGGAAAACGCTCTATAGCCCGCAGACTTTTTTTGGGCTTTGGGAATCACTAACAAGCCAGAGTCCTTTGAACGCAGATTTCTTGCCGGGACATATGGTACAATACAATCGGCAAGATAGGATGGAGCTAGACCGTGTAGTATTTTATACGTAAGTAGTAAAACCTTAAAGTCACATCTTAAGTGCACAGGAAGCCAGTGCAGGTATATATGTATGTATATATGTATATAAAGGTATATACAGTATAGGTATATATGTATGTATATAAAGGTATATACAGTATAGGTATATATGTATGTATATATGTATATAAAGGTATATACAGTATAGGTATATATGTATGTATATATGTATATAAAGGTATATACAGTACAGGCGTAATGTGATCAAACTTTCTTGTTCTTGTCAAAAGTCTAGCAGCCGCATTTTGTACCAACTGTAATCTTTTAATGCTAGACATGGGGAGACCCCAAAATAATACGTTACAGTAGTCAAGGCGAGACGTAACAAACGCATGGATAATGATCTCAGCGTCTTTAGTGGACAGAATGGAGCGAATTTTAGCGATATTACGGAGATGAAAGAAGGCCGTTTTAGTAACGCTTTTAATGTGTGACTCAAAGGAGAGAGTTGGGTGGAAGATAATACCCAGATTCTTTACCGTGTCACCTTGTTTAATTGTTTGGTTGTCAAATGTTAGAGTTGTATTATTAAATAGAGTTCGGTGTCTAAATGTCTTGCTCAAGGACACAACAGACGTGACTAGGATGGTAGAAATTGGGGATTGAACCAGTAACCCTCAGATTGGTGGCACGGCCGCTCTCCCGACTTCGCCACATCCGAAACAACAAGTTGATCAAATATGTACGAGTGAAACGGTTCACAACATCCACAGGGGGAGATTAAGGCCCCTTCTAGACTAAGGCCATGTCTTAACCACTTAACCATATACTTATTTGGCCACACTAAACTATCGCTTAAAGTCCGATTTTTTACACGGGAAAGTGCGCCGTGTATCCCTAGAATCTCCGGCTCTTAGCTCTGTATGGACTCGTTGATCGTTTACAAACTGAGTTCAGAGGGGAAGTGACGGCAGAAAGACCGCGTCCCACACAGGAAGTGACGTCAGAAAGACCGCGGCACAGCCAGCTTCATGATAAAGCAGTTCAGGAACTCGGAGGTAACCGCTGGAAATATGGAGGCGAGTCATCCGGACATTCCCGTGTTTCTCCTTCTTGTGGAAATCCCGCATGAATACCTTAAGAGAAAGCCATTGCAGCTATTCGGGATACAACACTTCTCAGGCGGCAAGGGAACTTTCCAATGTCCGGATCAGCTCGGATTTTACATACCGAAAAACTTGGTCCATTTGTCAAAGGTGGGACAACAAGAATGCGGGCTCCCATTGTCAGGTTCAAACACAGAGGACATCTATTAACCTTCCTCTTGTGTTAGCTTTCTGTTACCATCTCTTATGTTAACGGGTCGGTTTTGACCCATGTTTTAAATCAGCTGTAAAATACACTAAAAACAATTATCTATCATCCAATTTGTTTCTCATCTCTTGGTTACCTCGTTAGGTTTCCTTATCCATGAAAATATTGGTTTTAATATTTTTGGTTTGGGCCATTGGGCCTTTTTTTGTCAGTATACCCCTCGATTTCAATTGAAAAAAAAATGGTAAAACGAACTTCAAGAGAATCGTATAAATTACCAAGATGGCGGCGCCCGGACGGGCTGCGCACTCGAGGAGCTCCTGCTAAAGATGGAACATTTGACAGAAATACCGGACAGTTCCACAAACTTTATGGCTGGCTCACATCGTGGTCACTCCGTGATCACGTACGACCGCCAGACACTTCTGGATGTGGACACATCGGGCCGTTTTGGACCGATAGACACTTGCGTGCTAGACTTGCTAACTAGCATGGGAATACATCGGGGGCTACATCCAGCGGCCTGTGAAGCAGCGGAGTCTAGTAGCAGCGGGGGCCGTCTACGGAGCAGACGCCAGCGGTGTGATCGGAAACGCGGATGCCGAGCGGGGCTAAAAACAAAGCAGAAGGCTAATCCCCACAGAACACCACTTTCCTCCATCCCGAAGACGGATTTAGATGGAAAATGCGAGACTACTGGTCTGGGTAAGGAGTCAGTTAAATTAGAACAAGTTTTTTCTGCTTTGAGTGTTTCAGAGTTGGACATGTGTTTTACTGAGGTGGCTAACTATGATGCGTGCAGTTTATCAAAGCAACAAACAAACAATCGGAAAATCCCCGTTACTGAGGAGGCTAACCATGATGCGTGCAGTTTATCAAAGCAACAATCAAACAATCGGAAAATTCCTGTCGTATCAATTCCTAGATATGGTCGTAACTATACTAAATGCACTGGGCATAATAAACACAACATTATTAATATTGCTACTACGGATAATTTGATCAAAAACTCCCTAAAACAGCCCACTACCTATAATATAGGTTTTTTAAACATAAGATCATTGTCTCCTAAAACGTTGTTAGTTAATGATATTATCAGAGACAACAATCTTAACGTCATCGGTCTCAGCGAAACCTGGCTTAAACCAAACGACTTTTTTGCGCTAAATGAGGCATGTCCTCCTAACTTTACACATGCGCATATTGCCCGTCCGCTCAAAAGGGGTGGGGGGGTTGCACTAATATACAACGAAAACTTTAACCTTAGTCCTAACATAAATAATAAATATAAATCGTTTGAGGTGCTTACTATGAGGTCTGTCACACTGCTGCCTCTACACCTGGCTGTTATCTACCGCCCCCCAGGGCCCTATTCGGACTTTATTAATGAATTCTCAGAGTTCGTTGCTGATCTAGTGACACACGCCGATAATATAATCATAATGGGGGACTTTAATATACATATGAATACCCCATCGGACCCACCGTGCGTAGCGCTCCAGACTGTAATTGATAGCTGTGGTCTCACACAAATAATAAATGAACCCACGCATCGCAACGGTAATACGATAGACCTAGTGCTTGTCAGGGGCATCACCGTTTCCAAAGTTACGATACTCCCGTATACTAAAGTATTGTCTGATCATTACCTTATAAAATTCGAGGTTCAGACGCATGTTCGTCAAACTAATAATAATAATAACTGCTATAGCAGCCGCAACATTAATACAGCCACAACGACAACTCTTGCTGACCTACTGCCCTCGGTAATGGCACCATTCCCAAAGTATGTGGGCTCTATTGATAACCTCACTAACAACTTTAACGACGCCCTGCGCGAAACCATTGATAACATAGCACCGCTAAAGTTAAAAAAGGCTCCAAAAAAGCGCACCCCGTGGTTTACAGAAGAAACTAGAGCTCAGAAATTATTATGTAGAAAGCTGGAACGCAAATGGCGCACGACTAAACTTGAGGTGCACCATCAAGCATGGAGTGATGGTTTAATAACTTATAAACGCATGCTTAGCTTAGCTAAAGCTAAATATTACTCAAATCTCATCCACCGTAATAAAAACGATCCTAAATTTTTGTTTAGTACGGTAGCATCGCTAACCCAACAAGGGACTCCTTCCAGTAGCTCAACCCACTCAGCTGATGACTTTATGCAATTCTTTAGTAAGAAAATTGAAGTCATTAGAAAGGAGATTAAAGACAATGCGTCCCAGCTACAACGGGGTTCTATTAACACTGACACGATTGTATATACGGCGGATACTGCCCTCCAAAATACTTTCTCTCGTTTTGAGGAAATAACATTAGAGGAATTGTTACAACGTGTAAATGGAATAAAACAGACAACATGTTTACTTGACCCTCTTCCTGGGAAACTGATCAAGGAGCTCTTTGTATTATTAGGTCCATCAGTGCTAAATATTATAAACTTATCACTCTCCTCGGGCACTGTTCCCCTAGCATTCAAAAAAGCGGTTATTCATCCTCTTCTTAAAAGACCTAACCTCGATCCTGACCTCATGGTAAATTACCGACCGGTGTCTCACCTTCCCTTTATTTCAAAAATCCTTGAAAAAATTGTTGCGGAGCAGTTAAATGAACACTTAGCGTCTAACAATCTATGTGAAACCTTTCAATCCGGTTTCAGGGCAAATCACTCCACGGAGACAGCCCTCGCAAAAATGACTAATGATCTATTGCTAACGATGGATTCTGATGCGTCATCTATGTTGCTGCTCCTCGATCTTAGCGCTGCTTTCGATACCGTCGATCATAATATTTTATTAGAACGTATCAAAACACGAATTGGTATGTCAGACTTAGCCCTGTCTTGGTTTAACTCTTATCTTACTGATAGGATGCAGTGTGTCTCCCATAACAATGTGACCTCGGACTACGTTAAGGTAACGTGTGGAGTTCCCCAGGGTTCGGTCCTTGGCCCTGCACTCTTCAGCATCTACATGCTGCCGCTAGGTGACATCATACGCAAATACGGTGTTAGCTTTCACTGTTATGCTGATGACACCCAACTCTACATGCCCCTAAAGCTGACCAACACGCCGGATTGTAGTCAGCTGGAGGCGTGTCTTAATGAAATTAAACAATGGATGTCCGCTAACTTTTTGCAACTCAACGCCAAAAAAACGGAAATGCTGATTATCGGTCCTGCTAGACACCGAACTCTATTTAATAATACAACTCTAACATTTGACAACCAAACAATTAAACAAGGCGACACGGTAAAGAATCTGGGTATTATCTTCGACCCAACTCTCTCCTTTGAGGCACACATTAAAAGCGTTACTAAAACGGCCTTCTTTCATCTCCGTAATATCGCTAAAATTCGCTCCATTCTGTCCACTAAAGACGCTGAGATCATTATCCATGCGTTTGTTACGTCTCGCCTCGACTACTGTAACGTATTATTTTCGGGTCTCCCCATGTCTAGCATTAAAAGATTACAGTTGGTACAAAATGCGGCTGCTAGACTTTTGACAAGAACAAGAAAGTTTGATCACATTACGCCTGTACTGGCTCACCTGCACTGGCTTCCTGTGCACTTAAGATGTGACTTTAAGGTTTTACTACTTACGTATAAAATACTACACGGTCTAGCTCCATCTTATCTTGCCGATTGTATTGTACCATATGTCCCGGCAAGAAATCTGCGTTCAAAGGACTCCGGCTTATTAGTGATTCCCAAAGCCCAAAAAAAGTCTGCGGGCTATAGAGCATTTTCCGTTCGGGCTCCAGTACTCTGGAATGCCCTCCCGGTAACAGTTCGCGATGCCACCTCAGTAGAAGCATTTAAGTCTCACCTTAAAACTCATTTGTATACTCTAGCCTTTAAATAGACTCCCTTTTTAGACCAGTTGATCTGCCGTTTCTTTTCTTTTTCTTCTATGTCCCACTCTCCCGTGTGGAGGGGGTCCGGTCCGATCCGGTGGCCATGTACTGCTCGCCTGTGTATCGGCTGGGGACATCTCTGCGCTGCTGGTCCGCCTACGCTTGGGATGGTTTGCTGCTGGCTCCGCTGTGAACGGGACTCTCGCTGCTGTGTCTTGGATCCTCTTTGGACTGGACTCTCGCGACTGTGTTGTATCCATTGTGGATTGAACTTTCACAGTATCATGTTAGATCCGCTCGACATCCATTGCTTTCCTCCTCTCTAAGGTTCTCATAGTCATCATTGTCACCGACGTCCCACTGGGTGTGAGTTTTCCTACCGAGGATGTCGTGGTGGTTTGTGCAGCCCTTTGAGACACTAGTGATTTAGGGCTATATAAGTAAACATTGATTGATTGATTGATTGATTATTGTCACCGATGTCCCACTGGGTGTGAGTTTTCCTTGCCCTTATGTGGGCCTACCGAGGATGTCGTAGTGGTTTGTGCAGCCCTTTGAGACACTAGTGATTTAGGGCTATATAAGTAAACATTGATTGATTGATTGATTGATTGATAAATAAAAAAAAGGTTGTTGTGTTACCTGACCATTACTGAGGGGTATTACAACACATCTCTTAAATAAATTTGTTTTATTTATTTTTTCATTTTAATAATTTTAACTATAGTAACATCTATGGTGTTACGGGTCAATTTCGACCCATATATATTTACTTCCAAGAAAAAGGCTAAAAAATATTATTTTCGGCAGCAGAACTTCAACATCAAGCAAATAACAACCAATTAAGCAAATCAAACCAATTGAAATAGATTACTAGTTCTTAAACTAATAAAAAAAACTAAATCAGAGTAAAAGTCTCTGTGAGCAAGAACTTGCATGTGTATGTGTGTGTGTTTACATGCATGTGTGGCAAAAAGTGACACTTTTAGTGTGTTCTTTGCAGAGATATTTCTTGCAGTTGAAGCACAATAAGTTTGTCTTTCTCTCCTTACTGCTTGGGCAGACCTGACACCTCTTTCTTTGAGAATCAGGTGGCCTGAGAGGAGTTTTGGCACTGGCTGTTTTGGTTGGTGTTGAGGCAGAGCTGGCTGAGGAGGATGCTGGCGTAGATGCTCTTTGTGTTGATGATGAAGTGGACAGAGTGGTAGGTAAGCTCTGCAGCTGTCTGACCAAGGCACAAGTGTCTGGGTCTCAGGGCACCCGTACCCTTTGCTCAATGTGTGGCTTGACAGGGGAATTTTCCGCTCCTCAAGAAACATTCTCTCGGTTTTTTTTTTTTTTGGTTGAGTTTCACCCTTGGTAGATGTGGGTCCACAACACAAATGCATGACATGCAGACATATCGAGGATGTTGTAAAACACAACCATTGGCCATCTCCTGGTCATTTGCTGGCAAGTGTAAGTGGCAGTCAGCTTGTCCAGGTTGTCCACTCCTCCTTTGTTCTTGTTATAGTTGAGGACAATTGTGGGCTTTTTGTCACTTCCTGATGCATCTTTGTGAAGAGTAGACATAAGCATCACATTCCGTTTTTTTTTTTCCGGACAATATGAGACAACATTGGTGGTGTCTGTAAAAGCAAACTTTGAGGAGGAGCCCTGTCCTTCACCTTGAATATTTCAGCATGCAGCACAGGTTTATTTTTCTTCACTGTGCCCACCATGGTAACTATCCTGAAAAGTTATTGTCCTTCTTCTCACCACCGGTGGCCTCCTCATCAGACTCATCAGATTTGTCTGTGTCTTCTGGATGATACTCCACATTGTCTTCCTTCTCAGAAACCTGATCATCCATATCACTATCACTATGCTGCTTTGTGTCCTCTACCTCATTTTCACCAAAAATATTATCCAGAACTTCTCTCACTGTAAATCTTTTTTTCATTTTTGCATGCTGGAAATGGGAAATGTGCACTCTGCAAGTCAACATCTCTATACTGAATTGACCTCAAATGTGTGGACATGCCCGTCTTTGTTTGTTTTTGTACCGGATAACAAGGTAAAATGAGAATCTCCTAAAGCTCACATGATTGGGAGAGGAGCTGGCCGTCAGTGTGTTCAGTTTTGGCTCTACATATTGCTTTACAGTCTTATTTTTATAACTGGGTCGAAACCGACCCTAACAACACCAAGGTGATAATTTCAACCAGAGCATTTTATAATTTAGTGAAACAAAAAAAACAACTTTTATTTTGTTGAAATAGAGGTTCCTGACAAAGTCAAAAAGCCTTGATGCATAAAAATAAATGTATGTGGTTCTTTTATGCATTTAAAAACTAAAATGGGTCGGTGCCGACCCTAACACAAGACGAAGGTTAAACAAGACAAAAGGCAAAAAATCAAACTTGGACTCAGATCTGAGGAGAGACATGGCCACTGTACTCTCTGTACAGTCCTGCACCATGCTCTGCCCAAGGATTGTACTCTTCCTTCTTTATTTGACTTTCTCCCCCCTCCTTCCCACAGCTGCTTCCTGAGGGAAGCGGGTCGTAAACAGTGTTGCCTTCGGTTACCGAACAGTTTGAAGAGAGTTCGTCAAATAGTTCAAAAAGAGTTCCATATAATAGTTCAAAGAGTCCCATAAACTAGTTCACAGAGAGTTCCATAGAATACTTAAAAAAGAGTTTGTAAAATACTTCAAAAAGAGTTCCTCCAGCCATCCGTCCGCTTTGAAATCCCAGTGGAGTTTTACGAGCCTTCTTCTTGGTTGGTTTCAAAGACAGCCTTTTTGTCTTCTTGTAAGGAACACAATGTAATACAGAGTTTTTTGTGATTGTTTAGAAACAATTATTCCGACACCCAAAAAAAAGATAGCGTGTGCTCTGTATTACCCGGCCGTCGAGGGAAGACTACGGAAAACGGCGAATGCTTTTGGACTGGCACTAAGCCGGATAAGGTTATCCAGGGTAAATCCCACGGTGACGGATTTCTTGCCGTCCTGGTGTGGGTTGCAGTGACACTCTGTGCACATCATAGCAGGTTTGACTCGTGTTTATTATTTCAAAACACATGATGTCTTCTTGCCTGTCTGTCGCGTCAATTGCTAGCGCGCCGGCTTTTCCTGCTGGTCGGTGGTTGCGTCTGCCGTGAGGGCTCATCTCTCTCTTGGTCTCGCATGTCGCTCTCGTGGTCGTTGTGATCGGATGGTTCCTCTCCTACTTCTCCCTTGATCGTTCCTCCTTCGCCCTTTTTGTGCTGCAGCAGAAGATGTGGCGATTGAGCGCAGGTGTGTGGTGTACGCACCTGACGCTGATGGCTGCAGTCTCGCTCCAGGCGCGCCCCGCCTCTCCGCTTCGCCGCACACTCCGCCCTCTCGCCGCCATCTTGGTCCGGACCATCGTTTGTCCGAGCCCGTTGTCGGCTCGTCGGCTCCGTCCCTCCTCAGGCCTCCATCGCAAAACTCAAACCGGGCTTCAGTCCGGTTGAGCGTACTCCCCCCCCCTTTTTGGAAGAGGCGGGAAAAAAAACTGCCACGGCCACCTGCCTTCTCTTCTTCTTCTTCTTCGTCCTCTTTGTCCTCCTCCTCATCATCATCATCACCACGTTCCTCTTGATCATCATCATCATCATCACCATGGTCTTCCTCATCATCCTCATCCTCACCATGGTCTTCCTCGTCATCATCATCCTCACCATGGTCTTCCTTGTCATCATCATCCTCACCATGGTCTTCCTCGTCATCATCATCATCTCCATGGTCTTCCTCATCATCATCACCATGCTCCTCTTCATCTTTTTCTTTCCCAAGTTCTCCGTCCTCAGCGTTGCCTCCCTCTCTTTGGTTTTTTCCTTGTCTTTATCATTTCCTTGAATTCCTTCCACTTCTCCTTGTTTAACTTTCCCTTTGTCCTCTTTGACGTCTTCTTCGTCCTTTACTTGCATTTCTCCAAGTATTTCTTCTTCTTTCTGAATTTCTCGAGTTCCTTACGCTTCTCCTTGTTTAACTTTCCCTTTGTCCTCTTTGACGTCTTCTTCGTCCTTTTCTTGCATTTCTCCAAATATTTCTTCTTCTTTCTCAATTTCTTGAGTTCCTTCCGCTTCTCCTTGTTTAACTTTCCTTTTGTCGTCTTTGACGTCTTCTTCGTCCTTTTCTTGCATTTCTCCAAGTATTTCTTCTTCTTTCTCAATTTCTTGAGTTCCTTCCGCTTCTCCTTGTTTAACTTTCCCTTTGTCCTCTTTGACGTCTTCTTCGTCCTTTTCTTGCATTTCTCCAAGTATTTCTTCTTCTTTCTCAATTTCTCGAGTTCCGTCCGCTTCTCCTTGTTTAACTTTCCCTTTGTCCTCTTTGACGTCTTCTTCGTCCTTTTCTTGCATTTCTCCAAGTATTTCTTCTTCTTTCTCAATTTCTCGAGTTCCGTCCGCTTCTCCTTGTTTAACTTTCCCTTTGTCCTCTTTGACGTCTTCTTCGTCCTTTTCTTGCATTTCTCCAAGTATTTCTTCTTCTTTCTCAATTTCTCGAGTTCCGTCCGCTTCTCCTTGTTTAACTTTCCCTTTGTCCTCTTTGACTTCTTCTTTGTCCTTTTCTTGCATTTCTCCAAGTATTTCCTCTTTTCCATCTTGCGCTTCTTCCTCATTTTCTTTAGTTGCCCGCTCCCCTGGCTGTGGTGCAGGCACTGGGGTTTGACATGTTGCAGGCCCTGGCCCCTCTTCTGGACCATGTACTTTAGCTTCTTCCTGCTCCTTGTTTGCGGCGTCATTTTCTACCTTCTCTGCTGCTTTTTTGTCTTCTGATTGTACTTTAGCTTAATCCTGCTCCATCTTGTCCGCGGCATCATCTTCTACCGTCTTGTCTTCTGGTCCTCCCTTCTTGTCAGCAGGCTCTTCTACCTGCTGGTCTTGTGGCTGTGTTTTAGCTTCTTCCTCCTCCATCTTTTTGGCCAACAGCTCGCCCTGGTGCCCTGCGGATGCCACTGCCACCTGCCCAGCCCCACCTTCGAGGTGGAGGGACTTCGCTCCGTTTTCACCGGCATTTTCCTCGACTTTTCCTTCTAGGGCAGGGGCCTCGCCTCCTCCCCCCATCCAGTCCACAAGCGCTTGCATCATCTGTACCTCGCGACAAGAGACCAGATGACGTCATCGCCCTCCGCTTCAAATTGTCTCTCCCACGTCGGCGCCACTGTGACGGATTTCCTGCCGTCCTTGTGTGGGTTGCAGTGACACTCGGTGCATGAAAGATCATAGCAGGTTTGACCCTTGTTTATTATTTCAATACACATGATGTCTTCTTGCCTGTCTGTCGCGTCAATTGCCGGCTTTTCCTGCTCGTCGCGGCGGAGCACCTTTCGGTGGCCGGCGGTTGCGTCCGCCGTGGGGGCTCATCTCTCTCTTGGTCTCGCTCGTTGCTCTCTTGGTCGTTGTGATCGGATGGTTCCTCTCCTACTTCTCCCTTGATCGTTCCTCCTTCGCCCTTTTTGTGTTGCAGCAGAAGATGTGGCGATTGAGCGCAGGTGTGTGGTGTACGCACCTGACGCTGATGGCTGCAGTCTCGCTCCCTGCTTCGCCGCACGCTCCGCCCTCTCCCCACCATCGTTTGTCCGAGCCCGCTGTCGGCTCGTCGGCTCCGTTCTCTCCACACCCACCTAACCTTGTATGTGTCCACACACAACAATGCCACCGTTTAAGACCCCCTCCGTCAGCCGGCGCAATGTGACCTAGTACGCATGTGCGGAAAAAGCAGACGTCATAGTCACCTCCAGTGTTGCTTTGTGTGCAAGTTCTTGAATCTAACTTATCCGAACAAAATGTTGTGGTATTTCAATCACCTGGAATCCAGTGTGGCATACGGTAGTGAATCACACCTGAGACATCATACATTAATCACATCTTTATTGGTAAACAAAGTGATAAAGAAAACAGGACTCTGGACAACTCTGCAACTGTCCGTCAGTCAGACGCTTCTTGCGTTGTCTTGAGTTCAGGAGTGGCTTGACCGTGGGAATACGGCTATTGAAGCTGTATCTGTTGAAAAGCTCTATGGAGATGATGATTTCATTTTCCAGAATGATCTGGCACCGGTCCACAGTCCCAAAACCAGCATAGTGGATCTAACATAATAGTGAGTCCAGTCCATAGTGGAGCTAACATAATAGTGTGAGAGTCCAGTCCATAGTGGATCCAACATAAAAGTGAGTCCAGTCCATAGTGGATCTAACATAATAGTGTGAGAGTCCAGTCCATAGTGGATCTAACATAATAGTGAGTCCAGTCCATAGTGGATCTAACATAATGGTGTGAGAGTCCAGTCCATAGTAGATCTAACATAATAGTGAGTCCAGTCCATAGTGGATCTAACATAATGGTGTGAGAGTCTAGTCCATGGTAGATCTAACATAATAGTGTGAGAGTCCAGTCCATAGTGGATCTAACATAATAGTGTGAGAGTCTTGCAGTCCATAGTGGATCTAACATAATAGTGTGAGAGTCCAGTCCATTGTGGATCTAACATAATAGTGTGAGAGTCCAGTCCATTGTGGATCTAACATAATAGTGTGAGAGTCCAGTCCATAGTGGATCTAACATAATAGTGTGAGAGTCCAGTCCATTGTGGATCTAACATAATAGTGTGAGAGTCCAGTCCATAGTGGATCTAACATAATTGTGTGAGAGTCTTGCAGTCCATAGTGGATCTAACATAATAGTGAGAGTCCAGCCCATAGTGGATCTAACATAATAGTGAGTCCAGTCCATAGTGGATCTAACATAATAGTGTGAGAGTCCAGTCCATAGTGGATCTAACATAATAGTGTGAGAGTCCAGTCCGTAGTGGATCTAACATAATAGTGAGAGTCCAGTCCATAGTGGATCTAACATAATAGTGTGAGAGTCCAGTCCATTGTGGATCTAACATAATAGCGAGAGAGTCCAGTCCATAGTGGATCTAACATAATATTGAGAGTCCAGTCCATAGTGGATCTAACATAATAGTGAGAGTCCAGTCCATAGTGGATCTTACATAATAGTGTGAGGGTCCAGTCAATAGTGGATCTAACATAATAGTGAGAGTCCAGTCCATAGTGGATCTAACATAATAGTGTGAGAGTCTTGCAGTCCATAGTGGATCTAACATAATAGTGAGAGTCCAGTCCATAATGGATCTAACATAATAGTATGAGAGTCCAGTCCATTGTGGATCTAACATAATAGTGAGAGTCCAGTCCATAGTGGATCTAACATAATAGTGAGAGAGTCCAGTCCATAGTGGATCTAACATAATAGTGTGAGAGTCTTGCAGTCCATAGTGGATCTAACATAATAGTGAGAGTCCAGTCCATAATGGATCTAACATAATAGTGTGAGAGTCCAGTCCATTGTGGATCTAACATAATAGTGAGAGTCCAGTCCATAGTGGATCTAACATAATAGTGAGAGAGTCCAGTCCATAGTGGATCTAACATTATAGTGTGAGAGTCTTGCAGTCCATAGTGGATCTAACATAATAGTGTGAGAGTCCAGTCCATAGTGGATCTAACATAATAGTGTGAGAGTCCAGTCCATAGTGGATCTAACATAATAGTGTGAGAGTCCAGTCCATAGTGGATCTAACATAATAGTGAGAGTCCAGTCCATAGTGGATCTAACATAATAGTCTGTGCCAGCCTATCCACAAAGGAGGGACTGACACAGAGTTATCCTCACATGGCATGGATGGCAGTTGAGAATGCACTTGTTGGAAGGTTCAAGGTATGAACATATTTCCAGAAAGAACAGTTGTTGTTTTGTCTTCCTGCTTTGTTGGTGAAGATCGCCCCGAAGAAAGACGCACGCTCACGAGAGAGACGGAAACACAGCAGTGTCCGATCGTCCCCTCGGGCCTCAAAGCTGGAGTGGAGTGGAGTGGTTCTTTCAGGACACTTTCAAAGTAAAAGCATGTGGGCCTTTGTTTTGTTTTGTCACTCCACAGCCTTCATATGTCACCACAACAGCTTTCTCCTCTACGGCTCCCTGGCAGAGCCCACGCTGACCCACTGGACCCGGGTCACGCACATCTCGGTGGGAACCTCGCTCCTCATCAGCGCCACCTTCGCAGTCGGGGGCTACGTCAGCTTCACGGGATACACACAAGGTAGGAACACACACACACACACTTGACACACACACACACTGACCAGAGTGTGTGTGCCCCAAGGAGACATCTTTGAGAACTTCTGCAGAGATGACAACCTGGCGGCGGTCGGGCGCTTCTGCTTTGGCGTCAGCGTCATCACAACGTTTCCACTGGAGTGTTTTGTCACTCGAGAGGTAAGTCCTTTTTTTGGGGGGGGGATTTTGGCCACCCATCCAAATGAGGTGTCCTAATCACTCGGCCCGATGTATCAAATCAAGCACTTAGGCATGTTCTACAAATATTTGTGCCGCTTTCAGTTATTTCCAGCGTGGAACTGTCACGGGATGCCACCTGTGCAACAAATCCAGTCCTAAATATTCCAAAGTCAACTGTCGGCTTTATTATAAGAAAATGGAAAAATTTGGGAACAACAGCAACTCAGCCAGCAAAGTGGTAGGCCACTTAAACTGACAGACAGGGGTGTAGCGCATAGTCCAAAGACTTTCTGCACAGTTGCTACTTCATGTGACCTTCCAACTAGAATAGAATAGACTTTATTGTCATTATATTTGCATATGACAAGATTAAAGACTCCAACTTAAGGTGCGGTTGTGGGAACAAATATTTGGTCAAATAAATAACACAAGAGGTAATAAAGGAAAAACTAACAAATGAAATAAACAGACTACTATCCAATTAGCCCACCTACAGTACGCAGAGAGCTTCATGCAATGGGTTTCCATGGCCGGGCAGCTGCATCTAAGCCATAAGACTCTAGAGCGGTGGACCAGGTTGCCAGGGGAACGCTACATTTCAAGCTGCATTGTGCCAAGTGTGAAATTTGGTGGAGGAGGAATTATGGTGTGGGGTTGTTATTCAGGGCAGCACGGTGGCAGAGGGGTTGGTGTATCTGCCTCACAATACGAAGGTCCTGAGTAGTCCTGGGTTCAATCCCGGGCTCGGGATCTTTCTGTGTGGAGTTTGCATGTCCTCCGGCTTCCTCCCACCTCCAAAGACATGCACCTGGGGATAGGCCCCTCCCACCTCCAAAGACATGTACCTGGGGATAGGCCCCTCCCACCTCCAAAGACATACACCTGGGGATAGGCCCCTCCCACCTCCAAAGACATGTACCTGGGGATAGGCCCCTCCCACCTCCAAAGACATGCACCTGGGGATAGGCCCCTCCCACTTCCAAAGACATGTACCTGGGGATAGGCCCCTCCCACCTCCAAAGACATACACCTGGGGATAGGCCCCTCCCACCTCCAAAGACATGCACCTAGAGATAGGCCACTCCCACCTCCAAAGACATGTACCTGGGGATAGGCCCCTCCCACCTCCAAAGACATACACCTGGGGATAGGCCCCTCCCACCTCCAAAGACATGTACCTGGGGATAAGCCCCTCCCACCTCCAAAAACATGCACCTGGGGATAGGTTGATTGGCAACACTAAATGGTCCCTAGTGTGTGAATGTGAGTGTGAATGTTGTCTGTCTATCTGTGTTGGCCCTGTGATGAGGTGGCGACTTGTCCAGGGTGTAACCCGCCTTCCGCCCAAATACAGCTGAGATAGGCTCCTGCTCGGGCTCAGCAAAGCGTTTCTGGGTGTTGTTGATAAATGGCTGAGGCTTTGCATAGTAGAGTTTTAGATTGCACTTACAGATGTAGCGACCAACTGTAGTTACTGACAGTGGTTTTCAAATAAGTCTTTGACGGGCATTCCTCAACTTTCTCTGTCTTTTTTGCCACGTGTGCCAGCTTTTTTGAAACATGTTGCAGCCATCAAATTCCAAATGAGCTAAAAATTGCAAAAAATCACAAGGTTTACCAGTTCCAACGTTAAATATCTTGTCTTGGCAGTCTAGTCAATTGAAATGTGGACTGGTCAGACCACAGAACACTTTTCCACTTTGCATCAAGCCCTCTTAGATGAGCTCGGGTTCAGCGAAGCGTTTCTGGGTGTCGTTGATAAATGGCTGTGCCTTTGCATAGTAGAGTTTTAACTTGCACTTTTACAGATGTAGCGATCAACTGTAGTTACTGACAGTGGTTTTCACCCGTGGGACGTTCCAAATAAGTCTTTGACGGGCATTCCTCAACTTTTTTTGTCTTTTTTGCCACGCGTGCCAGCTTTTTTGAAACATCTGGCAGCCATCAAATTCCAAATGAGCTACTAATTGCAAAAAATCACAATGTTTACCAGTTCCAACGTTAAATATCTTGTCTTCGCAGTCTATTCAATTGAAATGTGGACTGGTCAGACCACAGAACACTTTTCCACTTTGCATCAAGCCCTTTTAGATGAGCTCGGGCTCAGCGAAGCGTTTCTGGGTGTTGTTGATAAATGGCTGTGGCTTTGCATTG
Organism: Nerophis ophidion; assembly: GCF_033978795.1. NCBI lineage: Eukaryota > Metazoa > Chordata > Actinopteri > Syngnathiformes > Syngnathidae > Nerophis > Nerophis ophidion. The sequence continues at coordinate 38,979,228 of NC_084629.1, read as the reverse complement.
TAGAGTTTTAACTTGCACTTATACAGATGTAGCGACCAACTGTAGTTACTGACAGTGGTTTTCACCTGTGGGACGTTCCAAATAAGTCTTTGACGGGCATTCCTCAACTTTTTTTGTCTTTTTTGCCACTGGTGCCAGCTTTTTTTGAACATGTCACAGGCTTAACATCACAAATGAGCTAATAATTGCAAAAAATCACAATGTTTACCAGTTCTGACGTTAAATATCTTGTCTTCGCAGTCTATTCAATTGAAATGTGGACTGGTCAGACCACAGAACTCTTTTCCACTATGCATCAAGCCCTCTTAGATGAGCTCGGGCTCAGCGAAGCGTTTCTGGGTGTTGTTGATTAATGGCTGTGGCTTTGCATAGTAGGGTTTTAACTTGCACGTATACAGATGTAGCGACCAACTGTAGTTACTGACAGTGGTTTTCACCTGTGGGATGTTCCAAATAAGTCTTTGACGGGCATTCCTCAACTTTCTCCGTCTTATTTGCCACGCACGCCAGCTTTTTTGAAACATGTTGCAGCCATCAAATTCCAAATGAGCTAATAATTGCAAAAAATAACGATGTTTACCAGTTCCAAAGTTAAATATCTTGTCTTCGCAGTCTATTCAATTGAAATGTGGACTGGTCAGACCACAGAACTCTTTTCCACTTTGCATCAAGCCCTCTTAGATGAGCTCGGGCTCAGCGAAGCGTTTCTGGGTGTTGTTGATAAATGGCTGTGGCTTTGCATAGTAGGGTTTTAACTTGCACTTATACAGATGTAGCGACCAACTGTAGTTACTGACAGTGGTTTTCACCTGTGGGATGTTCCAAATAAGTCTTTGACGGGCATTCCTCAACTTTTTTGCCACTAGTGCCAGCTTTTTTTGAAACATGTTGCAGCCATCAAATTCCAAATGAGCTAATAATTGCAAAAAACAACAATGTTTACCAGTTCCAAAGTTAAATATCCTGTCTTCGCAGTCTATTCAATTGAAATGTGGACTGGTCAGACCACAGAACACTTTGCACTTTGCATCAAGCCCTCTTAGATGAGCTCGGGCTCAACGAAGCGTTTCTGGGTGTTGTTGATAAATGGCTTTGGCTTTGCATAGTAGAGTTTTAACTTGCACTTATACAGATGTAGCGACCAACTGTAGTTACTGACAGTGGTTTTTACCTGTGGGACGTTCCAAATAAGTCTTTGACAGGCATTCCTCAACTTTTTTTGTCTTTTTTGCCACTGGTGCCAGCTTTTTTTGAACATGTCACAGGCTTAACATCACAAATGAGCTAATAATTGCAAAAAATCACAATGTTTACCAGTTCCGACGTTAAATATCTTGTCTTCGCAGTCTATTCAATTGAAATGTGGACTGGTCAGACCACAGAACACTTTTCCACTTTGCATCAAGCCCTCTTAGATGAGCTCGGGCTCAGCGAAGCGTTTCTGGGTGTTGTTGATAAATGGCTGTGGCTTTGCATAGTAAAGTTTTAACTTGCACTTATACAGATGTAGCGACCAACTGTAGTTACTGACAGTGGTTTTCACCTGTGGGACGTTCCAAATAAGTCTTTGACGGGCATTCCTCAACTTTTTTGCCACTAGTGCCAGCTTTTTTTGAACATGTTCCAGCCATCAAATTCCAAATGAGCTAATAATTGCAAAAAAATCACAATGTTTACCAATTCCAACGTTAAATATCTTGTCTTCGCAGTTTATTCAATTGAAATGTGGACTGGTCAGACCACAGAACTCTTTTCCACTTTGCATCAAGCCCTCTTAGATGAGCTCGGGTTCAGCGAAGCGTTTCTGGGTGTTGTTGATAAACGGCTGTGGCTTTGCATAGTAGAGTTTTAACTTGCACTTTTACAGATGTAGCGACCAACTGTAGTTACTGACAGTGGTTTTCACCTGTGGGACGTTCCAAATAAGTCTTTGACGGGCATTCCTCAACTTTTTTTGTCTTTTCTGCCACTGGTTTCAGCTTTTTTTGAACATGTCATAGGCTTAACATCACAAATGAGCTAATATTTTCAAAACAATAACAACATTTAGTAGTTGGAACATTAAATATCTTGTCTTTGCAGTCGGTAGCGGGTGGCGCCCAGCTCTAACGGGGAAGCTGTATCTTCCAGGTGGTGTCGCATGCTGTGGGCGGGCGGCAGCTGTCCACACTGGAGCACACCTTCCTGACCTTCATCATAGTTGCAGCCTGCGCCGCCATCTCTCTGGCCTCCGACTGTCTGGGAATTGTCCTGGAACTGAACGTAAGTCCCGGGTCTTTTCTCCTCGGGACATGTCTCACCCCCCCCTTCTGCTCCGACTCTCAGGGCGCGGTGAGCGCCACGCCGCTGATCTTCATCGTCCCCTCCGCCTGCTACCTCAAACTGTCCTCGGGTCCCTGGTACCAGCGGGACCACTGGATCCCCGTCCTGCTCATCCTGGTGGGAGCCATCGTCATGGTAACCAGTCTGACCATGACCTTCCTCAGCCCCCAGGACTGTTCTCACGGCGCCGACTTGTTCTACTGTGGGGGGGCTCATGTCTCTGCCACACTACCACCTCTATGAGTATGACACGCCCCCTTGATGCACGACTTATATGTCTATGTCTTTTTATTTCCTAGTCAGATTTTAGAACAGCTAAAGTGTGAGCCTTTTACATAGACCTTGAATTTGGAATGTTGGAATGAAGCCATAACTATCTGTTAGCTCAACTGTCCGAAGTAGGGAGGAGAAGAAGAGGGGCGGGTGAGAGTGAGTGAGGGGGGAGAAACTGCCATTTTAGGATTAGATCAATTTGGACCGTGCCTTTGAAATGTTGTATCTAGATTGATCTCCCAAAGCGCTTTGGTTATAAAATATCAAAATGAGCAACGTCTGTCTCTGATTGATTTAAAACCAGCTTCTGTGTCATCAAAGAACCTGGGGGCGTTGACCGAAAGAAGAACTGGTCAGAACGCAACACTTTGTTTACTCCTTTATTGATGGAAGTGGAAGCTTGAAACACATACACTATATTGCCAAAAAGTATTTGGCCACCCATCCAAATCACTTAACCCGGTGTATCAAATAAAGCACTTAGGCATGGAGACTGCTTCTACAAACATTTGCAAAAGAATGGGCCGCTCTTAGTGATTTCCAGCATGGAACCGTCACAGGATGCCACCCAGTCCATTTCATATTCCAAAGTCAACTTTATTAGAAGAAAAGCGAAGAGTTTTGGGAACAACAGCAACTCAGCCACCAAGTGGTTGGCCACGTAAACGGACAGAGAGGGGGGAAGCGCATAGTGCAAAGACTTTCTGCACGGTCACTTGCTACGTCATGTGAACTTCTAATTAGCCCACATACAGTATGCAGAGAACTTCATGAATTCCTTTTCCATGGCCGGGCGGCTGAATCTAAGCCATGCATCACCAAGTGTGGGATGCATAATAATGATAATAATAATAATGGATTAGATTTATATCACGCTTTTCTATTGTTAGATACTCAAAGCGCTCACAGAGAAGTGGGAACCCATCATTCATTCACACCTGGTGGTGGTAAGCTACATCAGTAGCCACAGCTGCCCTGGGGTATACTGACGGAAGCGTGGCTGCCAGTTTGCGCCTACGGCCCCTCCGACCACCACCAATCATTTATTCATCATTCATTCACCAGTGCCCAAGGACACAACGCCAGCGATTTTGGATGTCAATAGGTGGGAAGCGAACCTGCGACCCTTGGGTGTCTGGCACGGCCGCTCTACCCACTACGTCATGCCGCAGTGGTGTAAACGACCGTGCACAAGTGCACAAAGCAAGGTCCATAAAGATATGGATGACAAGAGTCCGGTGTGGATGTACTTGACTGGCCTGCACAGAGTCCTGACCTGACCTTTGGGATGAATTAGAACGGACACTGAGAGTGTGTGACCTCACCAGTGCGCTTTTTGGAAGAATGGTGGACAATTCCTATAAAGACACTCCGCAACATTGTGGACAGCCTTCCCAGGAGAGTTTAACCTGCAGAAGGTCATTTTTGAACCCTATGGTTTAGGAATGGGATGGCACGTTAACTTCATATGTGGGTCAAGGCAGGTGGCCCAATACTTTTGGCAATGTAGTGTGATTGACGTGTCAATCTTTGATGTGAGACGGGGACTGAAATGTCTCTAGGACCATGTCAGCTGGGATAGGCTCCTGCGCTCATCACCCTAATGGAGAGCAGTGGACATGTGTAGGAGAAAAATAATGTTTTTTTCTTTTTTATTGATGTGAACATGAAGTACAGTTCAGCACTGAAGACATCCATGTTTGTGCCAAATGTCCAATATGCTGTAAAAATGTTTTGTAGCAGGAATGTCCAAAGCCTGCTCTGTTTATTAATGGCCAAAAAAAACAAAATCTATTCAGGTAAATAAATCTTTTTTTTTTTTTAAGGTGAGTTGCAGTTTTTTTCAATTGTTAAAATAAATGTTAAATGTTCACACAGTTAAACGTTCACACAGTAAACAAAGTCTACACACAGTAATGTTCACACAGTTAACGTCTACACAGTTAAATGTTGAGACAGTTAAATGTTCACACGGTTGAACGTTCACACAGTAAACAAAGTCTACACACAGTTAAATGCTCGCACAGTTAACATTCACACAGTTAAATGTTGACACATTTAAATGTTGACACAGTTAAATGTTCACACAGTCAAACGTTCTCACAGTAAACAAAGTCTACACACAGTTAAATGCTCACACAGTTAACATTCACACAGTTAAATGTTGACACAGTTAAATGTTCACACAGTTAAACGTTCACACTGTAAACAAAGTACACACACAGTTAAATGCTCACACAGTTAACATTCACACAGTTAAATGTTGACACATTTAAATGTTCACACAGTTAAATGTTCACACAGTCAAACGTTCTCACAGTAAACAAAGTCTACACAGAGTTAAATGCTCACACAGTTAACATTCACACAGTTAAATGTTCACACGGTAAAGAAAGTCTACACACAGTTAAATGTTCACACATTTAAACGTTCACACAGTAAACAAAGTCTACACAAAGTTAAATGCTCACACAGTTAACATTCACACAGTTAAATGTTCACACAGTAAAGAAAGTCTACACACGGTTAAATGCTCACACAGTTAACATTCACACAGCTAAATGTTCACACAGTTAAACGTTCACACAGTAAACAAAGTCTGCACACAGTTAAATGCTCACACAGTTAACATTCACACAGTTAAATGTTCACACATTTAAACGTTCACACAGTAAAGAAAGTCTACACACGGTTAAATGCTCACACAGTTAACATTCACACAGCTAAATGTTCACACAGTTAAACGTTCACACAGTAAACAAAGTCTGCACACAGTTAAATGCTCACACAGTTAACATTCACACAGTTAAATGTTCACACAGTTAACATTCACACAGTTAAATGTTGACACAGTTAAATGTTCACACAGTTATACGTTCACACAGTAAACAAAGTCTACACACAGTTAAATGCTCACACAGTTAACATTCACACAGTTAAATGTTCACACAGTTAAATCGTCACACAGTTAAACGTTCTTACAGTAAACAAAGTCTACACACAGTTAAATGCTCACACAGTTAATATTCACACAGTTAAATGTTCACACAGTTAACATTCACACAGTTAAATGTTGACACAGTTAAATGTTCACACAGTTAAACGTTCTCACAGTAAACAAAGTCTACACACAGTTAAATGCTCACACAGTTAACATTCACACAGTTAAATGTCCACACAGTTAAACGTTCACACAGTAAACAAAGTCTACACACAATTAAATACTCACACAGTTAACATTCACACAGTTAAATGTTGACACAGTTAAATGTTCATACAGTTAAATTTTCACACAGTTAAACGTTCACACAGTAAACAAAGTCTACACACAGTTAAATGCTCACACAGTTAACATTCACACAGTTAAATGTTGACACAGTTAAATGTTCATACAGTTAAATGTTCACACAGTTAAACGTTCTCACAGTAAGCAAAGTCTACACAGAGTTGAATGCTCACACAGTTAACATTCACACAGTTAAATGTTGACACAGTTAAACGTTCACACAGTAAACAAAGTCTACACACATTTAAATGTTCACACAGTTAAAAGTCCACACAGTAAACAAAGTCTGCACACAGTTAAATTCTCACACAGTTAACATTCACACAGTTAAATGTTCACACAGTTAAACGTTCACACATTAAACAAAGTCTACACACAGTTAAATGCTCACACAGTTAACATTCACACAGTTAAATGTTGACACATTTAAATGTTGACACAGTAAAATGTTCACACAGTTAAACGTTCTCACAGTAAACAAAGTCTACACAGAGTTAAATGCTCACACAGTTAACATTCACACAGTTAAATGTTCACACAGTTAAACGTTCACACAGTACACAAAGTCTACACACAGTTAAATGCTCACACAGTTAACATTCACACAGTTAAATGTTCACACAGTTAAATCGTCACACAGTTAAACGTTCTTACAGTAAACAAAGTCTACACACAGTTAAATGCTCACACAGTTAACATTCACACAGTTAAATGTCCACACAGTTAAACGTTCACACAGTAAACAAAGTCTACACACAATTAAATAATCACACAGTTAACATTCACACAGTTAAATGTTGACACAGTTAAATGTTCATACAGTTAAATTTTCACACAGTTAAACGTTCACACAGTAAACAAAGTCTACACACAGTTAAATGCTCACACAGTTAACATTCACACAGTTAAATGTTGACACAGTTAAATGTTCATACAGTTAAATGTTCACACAGTTAAACGTTCTCACAGTAAGCAAAGTCTACACAGAGTTGAATGCTCACACAGTTAACATTCACACAGTTAAATGTTGACACAGTTAAACGTTCACACAGTAAACAAATTCTACACACATTTAAATGTTCACACAGTTAAAAGTCCACACAGTAAATAAAGTCTGCACACAGTTAAATGTTCGCACAGTCAAACGTTCTCACAGTAAACAAAGTCTACACAGAGTTAAATGCTCACACAGTTAACATTCACACAGTTAAATGTTCACACAGTAAAGAAAGTCTACACACAGTTAAATGTTCACACATTTAAACGTTCACACAGTAAACAAAGTCTACACAAAGTTAAATGCTCACACAGTTAACATTCACACAGTTAAATGTTCACACAGTAAAGAAAGTCTACACACGGTTAAATGCTCACACAGTTAACATTCACACAGCTAAATGTTCACACAGTTAAACGTTCACACAGTAAACAAAGTCTGCACACAGTTAAATGCTCACACAGTTAACATTCACACAGTTAAATGTTCACACATTTAAACGTTCACACAGTAAAGAAAGTCTACACACGGTTAAATGCTCACACAGTTAACATTCACACAGCTAAATGTTCACACAGTTAAACGTTCACACAGTAAACAAAGTCTGCACACAGTTAAATGCTCACACAGTTAACATTCACACAGTTAAATGTTCACACAGTTAACATTCACACAGTTAAATGTTGACACAGTTAAATGTTCACACAGTTATACGTTCACACAGTAAACAAAGTCTACACACAGTTAAATGCTCACACAGTTAACATTCACACAGTTAAATGTTCACACAGTTAAATCGTCACACAGTTAAACGTTCTTACAGTAAACAAAGTCTACACACAGTTAAATGCTCACACAGTTAATATTCACACAGTTAAATGTTCACACAGTTAACATTCACACAGTTAAATGTTGACACAGTTAAATGTTCACACAGTTAAACGTTCTCACAGTAAACAAAGTCTACACACAGTTAAATGCTCACACAGTTAACATTCACACAGTTAAATGTCCACACAGTTAAACCTTCACACAGTAAACAAAGTCTACACACAATTAAATACTCACACAGTTAACATTCACACAGTTAAATGTTGACACAGTTAAATGTTCATACAGTTAAATTTTCACACAGTTAAACGTTCACACAGTAAACAAAGTCTACACACAGTTAAATGCTCACACAGTTAACATTCACACAGTTAAATGTTGACACAGTTAAATGTTCATACAGTTAAATGTTCACACAGTTAAACGTTCTCACAGTAAGCAAAGTCTACACAGAGTTGAATGCTCACACAGTTAACATTCACACAGTTAAATGTTGACACAGTTAAACGTTCACACAGTAAACAAAGTCTACACACATTTAAATGTTCACACAGTTAAAAGTCCACACAGTAAACAAAGTCTGCACACAGTTAAATTCTCACACAGTTAACATTCACACAGTTAAATGTTCACACAGTTAAACGTTCACACATTAAACAAAGTCTACACACAGTTAAATGCTCACACAGTTAACATTCACACAGTTAAATGTTGACACATTTAAATGTTGACACAGTAAAATGTTCACACAGTTAAACGTTCTCACAGTAAACAAAGTCTACACAGAGTTAAATGCTCACACAGTTAACATTCACACAGTTAAATGTTCACACAGTTAAACGTTCACACAGTACACAAAGTCTACACACAGTTAAATGCTCACACAGTTAACATTCACACAGTTAAATGTTCACACAGTTAAATCGTCACACAGTTAAACGTTCTTACAGTAAACAAAGTCTACACACAGTTAAATGCTCACACAGTTAACATTCACACAGTTAAATGTCCACACAGTTAAACGTTCACACAGTAAACAAAGTCTACACACAATTAAATACTCACACAGTTAACATTCACACAGTTAAATGTTGACACAGTTAAATGTTCATACAGTTAAATTTTCACACAGTTAAACGTTCACACAGTAAACAAAGTCTACACACAGTTAAATGCTCACACAGTTAACATTCACACAGTTAAATGTTGACACAGTTAAATGTTCATACAGTTAAATGTTCACACAGTTAAACGTTCTCACAGTAAGCAAAGTCTACAGAGAGTTGAATGCTCACACAGTTAACATTCACACAGTTAAATGTTGACACAGTTAAACGTTCACACAGTAAACAAATTCTACACACATTTAAATGTTCACACAGTTAAAAGTCCACACAGTAAACAAAGTCTGCACACAGTTAAATTCTCACACAGTTAACATTCACACAGTTAAATGTTCACACAGTTAAACGTTCACACATTAAACAAAGTCTACACACGGTCAAATGCTCACACAGTTAACATTCACACAGTTAAATGTTCTCACAGTTAAACTTTCTCACAATAAACAAAGTCTACACACAGTTAAATGCTCACACAGTTAACATTCACACAGTTAAATGTTGACACATTTAAATGTTGACACAGTAAAATGTTCACACAGTTAAACGTTCTCACAGTAAACAAAGTCTACACAGAGTTAAATGCTCACACAGTTAACATTCACACAGTTAAATGTTCACACAGTTAAACGTTCACACAGTACACAAAGTCTACACACAGTTAAATGCTCACACAGTTAACATTCACACAGTTAAATGTTCACACAGTTAAACGTCCACACAGTAAACAAAGTCTGCACATAGTTAAATGCTCACACAGTTAACATTCACACAGTTAAATGTTCACAAAGTTAAACGTTCACACATTAAACAAAGTCTACACACGGTCAAATGCTCACACAGTTAACATTCACACAGTTAAATGTTCACACAGTTAAACGTTCACACAGTAAACAAAGTCTACACACAGTTAAATGCTCACACAGTTAACATTCACACAGTTAAATGTTCATACAGTTAAATGTTCTCACAGTTAAACGTTCACACAGTAAACAAAGTCTACACCAGAGGTGGGTAGAGTAGCCAGAAATTGTACTTAAGTAAGAGTACAGTTACTTTAGAGATTTATTACTCGAGTAAAAGTAAGGAGTAGTCACCCAAATATTTACTTGAGTAAAAGTAAAAAGTATGTTGTGAAAAAACTACTTAAGTAACTGAGTAACTGATGAGTAACCTGCTCGTTTAATGATTAAAGGCAACAAATAATGCACAAAAACGTAAAAATAGCAATGAGCAAATTCACAGCCAGGAATATCTGTTAAGCAACTAAAACAATAATATATATTAAATAATAATACATTAAAATAAATAAAAATTAAGGCAAATTGAGCCACAATAACTTAACAACACCATAGGCTCAGTAGGCATTCATTGATTGATTGATTGATTGAAACATGTATTATTAGATTGCACAGTACAGTACATATTCCCTACAATTGACCACTAAATGGTAACACCCCAATAAGTTTTTCAACACGTCGGGTTCTACGCGTGACGGTCACGTGACCGCCTGGCTCCGTTTAATTGGTCCAACGTCACCAGTGACTGCATGTGATTGGTGAAACGCAGGCATGCGTAGTTCCTACTTTGAATGCGTGTCTGACAAAAACAAAACAAACAAAGCGTGCATTAACAGATCGATCAAAAAAAGTAGCGAGTAGCGACCTGATTGCAGATAAATGGAGCGGAGTAAAAGTAGCGTTTCTTCTCTATAAATTTACTCAAGTAAAAGTAAAAGTATGTTGCATAAAAACTACTCTTAGAAGTACAATTTATCCCAAAAGTTACTCAAGTAGATGTAACCGAGTAAATGTAGCGCGTTACTACCCACCTCTGGTCTACACACAGTTAAATGCTCACACAGTCAACATTCACACAGTTAATGTTCACACAGTTAAACGTTCTCACAGTAAACAAAAGCCAAACACACTTAAATGCTCACACAGTCAACATTCACACAGTTAAATGTTCACACAGTTAAACGTTCACACAGTAAACAAAGTCTACACACAGTTAAATGCTCACACAGTCAACATTCACACAGTTAAATGTTCACACAGTTAAATGTTCACACAGTTAAACGTTCTCACAGTAAACAAAGTCTACACACAGTTACATGCTCACACAGTCAACATTCACACAGTTAAATGTTCACACAGTTAAACGTTCACACAGTAAACAAAGTCTACACACAGTTAAATGCTCACACAGTTAACATTCACACAGTTAAATGTTGACACAGTTAAAGGTTCACACAGTAAACAAAGTCTACACACAGTTAAATGCTCACACAGTTAACATTCACACAGTTAAATGTTCACACAGTTACACGTTCACACAGTAAACAAAGTCTACACACAGTTAAATGTTCACACAGTTAAATGTTCACACCGTTAACGTCTACACACACTTAATTGTTCACACAGTTAAACGTTCACACATTAAACAAAGTCTACACACAGTTAAATGCTCACACAGTTAACGTTCAGACAGTTAACATTCACACAGTTAAATGTTGACACAGTTAAATGTTCACACATTTATATGGTGACACAGTTAAATGTTCACACAGTAAACAAAGTCTGCACACAGTTAAATGCTCACACAGTTAACATTCACACAGTTAAATGTTGACACATTTAAATGTTGACACAGTAAAATGTTCACACAGTTAAACGTTCTCACAGTAAACAAAGTCTACACAGAGTTAAATGCTCACACAGTTAACATTCACACAGTTAAATGTTCACACAGTTAAACGTTCACACAGTACACAAAGTCTACACACAGTTAAATGCTCACACAGTTAACATTCACACAGTTAAATGTTCACACAGTTAAATCGTCACACAGTTAAACGTTCTTACAGTAAACAAAGTCTACACACAGTTAAATGCTCACACAGTTAACATTCACACAGTTAAATGTCCACACAGTTAAACGTTCACACAGTAAACAAAGTCTACACACAATTAAATAATCACACAGTTAACATTCACACAGTTAAATGTTGACACAGTTAAATGTTCATACAGTTAAATTTTCACACAGTTAAACGTTCACACAGTAAACAAAGTCTACACACAGTTAAATGCTCACACAGTTAACATTCACACAGTTAAATGTTGACACAGTTAAATGTTCATACAGTTAAATGTTCACACAGTTAAACGTTCTCACAGTAAGCAAAGTCTACACAGAGTTGAATGCTCACACAGTTAACATTCACACAGTTAAATGTTGACACAGTTAAACGTTCACACAGTAAACAAATTCTACACACATTTAAATGTTCACACAGTTAAAAGTCCACACAGTAAATAAAGTCTGCACACAGTTAAATGTTCGCACAGTCAAACGTTCTCACAGTAAACAAAGTCTACACAGAGTTAAATGCTCACACAGTTAACATTCACACAGTTAAATGTTCACACAGTAAAGAAAGTCTACACACAGTTAAATGTTCACACATTTAAACGTTCACACAGTAAACAAAGTCTACACAAAGTTAAATGCTCACACAGTTAACATTCACACAGTTAAATGTTCACACAGTAAAGAAAGTCTACACACGGTTAAATGCTCACACAGTTAACATTCACACAGCTAAATGTTCACACAGTTAAACGTTCACACAGTAAACAAAGTCTGCACACAGTTAAATGCTCACACAGTTAACATTCACACAGTTAAATGTTCACACATTTAAACGTTCACACAGTAAAGAAAGTCTACACACGGTTAAATGCTCACACAGTTAACATTCACACAGCTAAATGTTCACACAGTTAAACGTTCACACAGTAAACAAAGTCTGCACACAGTTAAATGCTCACACAGTTAACATTCACACAGTTAAATGTTCACACAGTTAACATTCACACAGTTAAATGTTGACACAGTTAAATGTTCACACAGTTATACGTTCACACAGTAAACAAAGTCTACACACAGTTAAATGCTCACACAGTTAACATTCACACAGTTAAATGTTCACACAGTTAAATCGTCACACAGTTAAACGTTCTTACAGTAAACAAAGTCTACACACAGTTAAATGCTCACACAGTTAATATTCACACAGTTAAATGTTCACACAGTTAACATTCACACAGTTAAATGTTGACACAGTTAAATGTTCACACAGTTAAACGTTCTCACAGTAAACAAAGTCTACACACAGTTAAATGCTCACACAGTTAACATTCACACAGTTAAATGTCCACACAGTTAAACCTTCACACAGTAAACAAAGTCTACACACAATTAAATACTCACACAGTTAACATTCACACAGTTAAATGTTGACACAGTTAAATGTTCATACAGTTAAATTTTCACACAGTTAAACGTTCACACAGTAAACAAAGTCTACACACAGTTAAATGCTCACACAGTTAACATTCACACAGTTAAATGTTGACACAGTTAAATGTTCATACAGTTAAATGTTCACACAGTTAAACGTTCTCACAGTAAGCAAAGTCTACACAGAGTTGAATGCTCACACAGTTAACATTCACACAGTTAAATGTTGACACAGTTAAACGTTCACACAGTAAACAAAGTCTACACACATTTAAATGTTCACACAGTTAAAAGTCCACACAGTAAACAAAGTCTGCACACAGTTAAATTCTCACACAGTTAACATTCACACAGTTAAATGTTCACACAGTTAAACGTTCACACATTAAACAAAGTCTACACACAGTTAAATGCTCACACAGTTAACATTCACACAGTTAAATGTTGACACATTTAAATGTTGACACAGTAAAATGTTCACACAGTTAAACGTTCTCACAGTAAACAAAGTCTACACAGAGTTAAATGCTCACACAGTTAACATTCACACAGTTAAATGTTCACACAGTTAAACGTTCACACAGTACACAAAGTCTACACACAGTTAAATGCTCACACAGTTAACATTCACACAGTTAAATGTTCACACAGTTAAATCGTCACACAGTTAAACGTTCTTACAGTAAACAAAGTCTACACACAGTTAAATGCTCACACAGTTAACATTCACACAGTTAAATGTCCACACAGTTAAACGTTCACACAGTAAACAAAGTCTACACACAATTAAATACTCACACAGTTAACATTCACACAGTTAAATGTTGACACAGTTAAATGTTCATACAGTTAAATTTTCACACAGTTAAACGTTCACACAGTAAACAAAGTCTACACACAGTTAAATGCTCACACAGTTAACATTCACACAGTTAAATGTTGACACAGTTAAATGTTCATACAGTTAAATGTTCACACAGTTAAACGTTCTCACAGTAAGCAAAGTCTACAGAGAGTTGAATGCTCACACAGTTAACATTCACACAGTTAAATGTTGACACAGTTAAACGTTCACACAGTAAACAAATTCTACACACATTTAAATGTTCACACAGTTAAAAGTCCACACAGTAAACAAAGTCTGCACACAGTTAAATTCTCACACAGTTAACATTCACACAGTTAAATGTTCACACAGTTAAACGTTCACACATTAAACAAAGTCTACACACGGTCAAATGCTCACACAGTTAACATTCACACAGTTAAATGTTCTCACAGTTAAACTTTCTCACAATAAACAAAGTCTACACACAGTTAAATGCTCACACAGTTAACATTCACACAGTTAAATGTTGACACATTTAAATGTTGACACAGTAAAATGTTCACACAGTTAAACGTTCTCACAGTAAACAAAGTCTACACAGAGTTAAATGCTCACACAGTTAACATTCACACAGTTAAATGTTCACACAGTTAAACGTTCACACAGTACACAAAGTCTACACACAGTTAAATGCTCACACAGTTAACATTCACACAGTTAAATGTTCACACAGTTAAACGTCCACACAGTAAACAAAGTCTGCACATAGTTAAATGCTCACACAGTTAACATTCACACAGTTAAATGTTCACAAAGTTAAACGTTCACACATTAAACAAAGTCTACACACGGTCAAATGCTCACACAGTTAACATTCACACAGTTAAATGTTCACACAGTTAAACGTTCACACAGTAAACAAAGTCTACACACAGTTAAATGCTCACACAGTTAACATTCACACAGTTAAATGTTCATACAGTTAAATGTTCTCACAGTTAAACGTTCACACAGTAAACAAAGTCTACACCAGAGGTGGGTAGAGTAGCCAGAAATTGTACTTAAGTAAGAGTACAGTTACTTTAGAGATTTATTACTCGAGTAAAAGTAAGGAGTAGTCACCCAAATATTTACTTGAGTAAAAGTAAAAAGTATGTTGTGAAAAAACTACTTAAGTAACTGAGTAACTGATGAGTAACCTGCTCGTTTAATGATTAAAGGCAACAAATAATGCACAAAAACGTAAAAATAGCAATGAGCAAATTCACAGCCAGGAATATCTGTTAAGCAACTAAAACAATAATATATATTAAATAATAATACATTAAAATAAATAAAAATTAAGGCAAATTGAGCCACAATAACTTAACAACACCATAGGCTCAGTAGGCATTCATTGATTGATTGATTGATTGAAACATGTATTATTAGATTGCACAGTACAGTACATATTCCCTACAATTGACCACTAAATGGTAACACCCCAATAAGTTTTTCAACACGTCGGGTTCTACGCGTGACGGTCACGTGACCGCCTGGCTCCGTTTAATTGGTCCAACGTCACCAGTGACTGCATGTGATTGGTGAAACGCAGGCATGCGTAGTTCCTACTTTGAATGCGTGTCTGACAAAAACAAAACAAACAAAGCGTGCATTAACAGATCGATCAAAAAAAGTAGCGAGTAGCGACCTGATTGCAGATAAATGGAGCGGAGTAAAAGTAGCGTTTCTTCTCTATAAATTTACTCAAGTAAAAGTAAAAGTATGTTGCATAAAAACTACTCTTAGAAGTACAATTTATCCCAAAAGTTACTCAAGTAGATGTAACCGAGTAAATGTAGCGCGTTACTACCCACCTCTGGTCTACACACAGTTAAATGCTCACACAGTCAACATTCACACAGTTAATGTTCACACAGTTAAACGTTCTCACAGTAAACAAAAGCCAAACACACTTAAATGCTCACACAGTCAACATTCACACAGTTAAATGTTCACACAGTTAAACGTTCACACAGTAAACAAAGTCTACACACAGTTAAATGCTCACACAGTCAACATTCACACAGTTAAATGTTCACACAGTTAAATGTTCACACAGTTAAACGTTCTCACAGTAAACAAAGTCTACACACAGTTACATGCTCACACAGTCAACATTCACACAGTTAAATGTTCACACAGTTAAACGTTCACACAGTAAACAAAGTCTACACACAGTTAAATGCTCACACAGTTAACATTCACACAGTTAAATGTTGACACAGTTAAAGGTTCACACAGTAAACAAAGTCTACACACAGTTAAATGCTCACACAGTTAACATTCACACAGTTAAATGTTCACACAGTTACACGTTCACACAGTAAACAAAGTCTACACACAGTTAAATGTTCACACAGTTAAATGTTCACACCGTTAACGTCTACACACACTTAATTGTTCACACAGTTAAACGTTCACACATTAAACAAAGTCTACACACAGTTAAATGCTCACACAGTTAACGTTCAGACAGTTAACATTCACACAGTTAAATGTTGACACAGTTAAATGTTCACACATTTATATGGTGACACAGTTAAATGTTCACACAGTAAACAAAGTCTGCACACAGTTAAATGCTCACACAGTTAACGTTCACACAGTTAAATGTTCACACAGTAAACGTTCACACAGTTAAATGTTCACACAGTTAAACGTTCACACAGTTAAATGTTCACACAGTTAAATGCTCACACAGTTAATATTCACACAGGTAAATGTTGACACAGTTAAATGTTCACAGTTAAATGTTGACACAGTTAAATGTTCACACAGTTAAATGCTCACACAGTTAACATTCACACAGTTAAACGTTCACACACTAAACAAAGTCTGCACACAGTTAAATGCTCACACAGTTAACATTCACACAGTTAAATGTTCACACAGTTAAACATTCACACAGTAAACAAAGTCTACACACAGTTAAATGCTCACACAGTCAACATTCACACGGTTAAATGTTGACAGTTAAATGTTCACACAGTTAAACGTTCTCACAGTAAACAAAGTCTACTCACAGTTAAACGTTCACACAGTAAACAAAGTCTACACACAGTTAAATGCTCACACAGTTAACATTCACACAGTTAAATGTTGACACAGTTAAATGTTCACACAGTTAAACGTTCACACAGTAAACAAAGTCTACACACGGTCAAATGCTCACACAGTTAACATTCACACAGTTAAATATTCTCACAGTTAAACATTCACACAGTAAACAAAGTCTACACACAGTTAAATGCTCACACAGTCAACATTCACACGGTTAAATGTTGACAGTTAAATGTTCACACAGTTAAACGTTCTCACAGTAAACAAAGTCTACACACAGTTAAACGTTCACACAGTAAACAAAGTCTACACACAGTTAAATGCTCACACAGTTAACATTCACACAGTTAAATGTCGACACAGTTAAATTTTGACACAGTTAAATGTTCACACAGTTAAATGTTCACACAGTTAAACGTTCACAAAGCAAACAAAGTCTACACACAGTTAAATGCTCACACAGTTAACGTTCAGACAGTTAACATTCACACAGTTAAATGTTGACACAGTTAAATGTTCACACATTTATATGGTCCATCCATCCATCCATCATCTTCCGCTTATCCGAGGTCGGGTCGCGGGGAGAGCAGCCTAAGCAGGGAAACCCAGACTTCCCTATCTCCAGCCACTTCGTCTAGCTCTTCCCGGGGGATCCCGAGGCGTTCCCAGGCCAGCCGGGAGACATAGTCTTCCCAACGTGTCCTGGGTCTTCCCCGTGGCCTCCTACCAGCTGGACGTGCCCTAAACACATCCCTAGGGAAGCGTTCGGGTGGCATCCTGACCAGATGCCCGATTTATATGGTGACACAGTTAAATGTTCACACAGTTAGCGTTCACACAGTTAAACGTTCACACAGTAAACGTTCACACAGTTAAATGTTCACACAGTTAAACTTTCACACAGTTAAATGTTCACACAGTTAAATGTTCACACAGTTAAATGTTCACACAGTTAAACGTTCACACAGTTAAATGTTCACACAGTTAAACGTTCACACAGTTAAACGTTCACACAGTTAAATGTTCACACAGTTAAACGTTCACACAGTAAAGCAATTCTACACACAGTTAAATGCTCACACAGTTAAACGTTCACACAGTAAACAAAGTCTACACACAGTTAAATGCTCACACAGTTAAATGTTCACACAGTTAAATTTTGACACAGTTAAATGTTCACACAGTTAAATGTTCACACAGTTAAACGTTCACAAAGCAAACAAAGTCTACACACAGTTAAATGCTCACACAGTTAATGTTCAGACAGTTAACATTCACACAGTTAAATGTTGACACAGTTAAATGTTCACACATTTATATGGTGACACAGTTAAATGTTCACACAGTAAACAAAGTCTACACACAGTTAAATGTTCACACAGTTAAATGTTCACACAGTCAACATTCACACAGTTAAATGTTCACACAGTAAACATTCACACAGTAAACGTTCACACAGTTAAATGTTCACACAGTTAAATTTTCACACAATTAAATGTTCACACAGTTAAATATTCACACAGTTAAACGTTCACACAGTTAAATGCTCACACAGTTAACATTCACACAGTTAAATGTTCACACAGTTAAATGTTCACACAGTTAAACGTTCACACAGTTAAATGCTCACACAGTTAACATTCACACAGTTAAATGTTCACACAGTTAAATGCTCACACAGTTAAATGCTCACACAGTTAACACTCAAACAGTAAAATGATCACACAGTTAAACGTTCACATAGTAAACAAAGTCTGCACACAGTTAAATGCTCACACAGTTAACATTCACACAGTCAAATGTTGACACAGTTAAACGTTCACACAGTAAACAAAGTCTGCACACAGTTAAATGCTCACACAGTTAACATTCATACAGTTAAATGTTCACACAGTTAAACGTTCACACAGTAAACAAAGTCTGCACACAGTTAAATGCTCACACAGTTAACATTCACAAAGTTAAACGTTGACACAGTTAAACGTTCACACAGTAAACAAAGTCTGCACACAGTTAAATGCTCACACAGTTAACATTCACACAGTTAAATGTTCACACAGTTAAACATTCTAACAGTAAACAAAGTCTACACACAGTTAAATGCTCACACAGTTAACATTCACACAGTTAAATGTTCACACAGTTAAATGTTCACACAGTTAAACGTTCACACAGTTAAATGCTCACACAGTTAACATTCACACAGTTAAATGTTCACACAGTTAAATGTTCACACAGTTAAATGCGCACACAGTTAACATTCACACAGTTAAATGTTCACACAGTTAAACGTTCACACAGTAAACAAAGTCTGCACACAGTTAAATGCTCACACAGTTAACATTCACACAGTTAAATGTTGACACAGTTAAACGTTCACACAGTAGACAAAGTCTGCACACAGTTAAATGCTCACACAGTTAACATTCACACAGTTAAATGTTCACACAGTTAAATGTTCACACAGTTAAACGTTCACACAGTTAAATGCTCACACAGTTAACATTCACACAGTTAAATGTTCACACAGTTAAATGTTCACACAGTTAAATGCGCACACAGTTAACATTCACACAGTTAAATGTTCACACAGTTAAACGTTCACACAGTAAACAAAGTCTGCACACAGTTAAATGCTCACACAGTTAACATTCACACAGTTAAATGTTGACACAGTTAAACGTTCACACAGTAAACAAAGTCTGCACACAGTTAAATGCTCACACAGTTAACATTCACACAGTTAAATGTTCACACAGTTAAACGTTCACACAGTAAACAAAGTCTGCACACAGTTAAATGCTTACACAGATAACATTCACACAGTTAAATGTTCACACAGTTAACGTCTACACAGTTAAAGTCTACACACAGGAAGCAAAAGGTCTACCTAATCATAGACTCTGCTTCACATTTATATTCCACTCACCTTCCCATTCTGCACGTGTGATGTGGGTGAGATTGTAGGGTCTCATCCAACTAGACGGGCAGGTGGTGATCCAGATAGACGGGCAGGTGGTGATCCAGCTAGACGGGCAGGTGGTGATCCAGCGAGACGGGGCAAGTGTTGATCCACTTGTCCCTTATCTTTCTATTGTGTTGCTAGTGTTTTAGTGACTTTAACAGTACCTGATAGTCGGAAGTGTACGTCCCTGGCCGGGTGTTGACGCGCAGCTGATATCCGGTAAGAAGCGACTTTTTACCACAATTTTCTCACCGAAACCTGCTGGTTGACATTCAGTTGGGATCCATGTTCGCTGTGATCCGTATTAAAGCTCCGTTAATTTTAAACAAGGAATCACCATGTGTTTGTGTGGCTAAAGGCTAAAGCTTCCCAACTCCATCTTTCTACTGTGACTTCTCCAATATTAATTGAACAAATTGCAAAAGATTCAACAACACAGATGTCCAAAATACTGTGTAATAATGCCGTTAAAGCAGACGACTTTTAGCTGCGTGTGTGTGCAGCGCTCATATTTCCTTGAAACCCGTGACGTCCTGCGTACACGTCATCATTACACAACGTTTTCAGGACGAAACTCCCGGGAAATTTAAAATTGTAATTTATTCAACTAAAAAGGCCGTATTGGCATGTGATTAATCTATTTCAAAAATAAGATATAGTATTAATATATAGTACTAAATATATATTTATATAATTGATACACGTATCAATAAAATAAGGAAATAAGTATTGGTCCAAAATAGAATTGATCACCTGCAGTTCCGACAATGACCACACGATGTCAGTGTTGTCCACGGCTTGCTTTTAATGTTGCAATTGAGCGCTTAATAATAATCCAAAATCTAAAAAGTGTGATTAATCTAATGAAAAATTAAGAAATAGTAGTAAAACATATTACTAAGTATATATTTATATAATTGATACACGTATCAATAAAATAAGGAAATAAGTATTTGCCCAAAATAGAATTGATCGCCTGCAGTTCTGACAATGACCACACGATGTCAGTGTTGTCCACGCCTTCTTTTTAATGGTGCAATTGAGCGCTTATTAATAATCCAAAATCTAAAAAAGTGTGATTAATCCAATGAAAAATTAAGGAATAGTAGTAAAATATATCACTAAGTATATATTTATACAATTGATACACGTATCAATAAAATAAGAAAATAAGTATTTGTCCAAAATAGAATTGATCACCTGCAGTTCTGACAACGACCACACAGTGTCAGTGTTGACCGAATGAAGACGACGCGTGTGTTTCCGTTTGACTTCATCAATGTTTGCTTTTCCGAGTCCTGAGTTGCTTCGACTTCGCTGCGCTGCAGGCGACGAGACCTTGGTGTGCGTGGAACTCCCCCACAGGAGAGCACGACCCACTTTTCCAGCCTGACCTCGCCGCAGCCCGCTAATACCAGTCAGTACTTTGTCAGTACTTTCCAGCGAGCAGAAGGACTAAAACTATTTTTTTTTCCCCTGATGTTTGCTGCCAAGTTGCATCCTCGTCACCACTCATGGATGTTGAAAACTTTCCGCATTCTCGGTAAGTCGACTACTTTTTCACGTCCACGACTTGGATTTGCATGTTTTCTCCCACACTTTGGATTTTGTTCCTATAAAAAAACAACAACAACCTTGGGGTTTACGCAGGGCGAGGACTTTATTCATGGACGTCCATTTATCACAAAGCTGGTATCAGTATCTCTGTCCAGGTGTCGTGATGACCCTGATTTAGGACTAAGTAGGACCGCCTAGGTGTCCAACCAGTACTGACTGAGCCAAGACCACCACAATGGAACCTTTGTTGGTAGAAGGTCACTGGCACAAATAACATTCCTTTCACATCTCGCTGGAGGCACAGTTGTTGTAGAAGTCTTCAACAATCTTTGATTTAGCTGGAATCACAGTTGTTGTAGAAGTCTTCAACAATCTTTGATTTAGCTGGAATCACATTTTTTGTAGAATTCTTCAACAATCTTTGATTTAGCTGGAGTCACAGTTGTAGAAGTCTTCAACAATCTTTGATTTAGCTGGACTCACAGTTGTTGTAGAAGTCTTCAACAATCTTTGATTTAGCTGGAGTCACAGTTGTTGTAGAAGTCTTCAACAATCTTTGAATGGCTAGTCACAGTTGTTGTAGAAGTCTTCAACAATCTTTGAATGGCTAGTCACAGTTGTTGTAGAAGTCTTCAACAATCTTTGATTTAGCTGGAACCACAGTTGTTGTAAAAGTCTTCAACAATCTTTGATTTAGCTGGAATCACAGTTGTTGTAGAAGTCTTAAACAATCTTTGATTTAGCTGGAATCGCAGTTGTTGTAGAAGTCTTCAACAATCTTTTAATGACCCTAGTCACAGTTGTTGTAGAAGTCTTCAACAATCTTTGATTTAGCTGGAATCACAGTTGTTATAGAAGTCTTAAACATTCTTTGAATGGCCCTAGTCACAGTTGTTGTAGAAGTCTTCAACAATCTTTGATTTAACTGGAATCACAGTTGTTGTAGAAGTCTTCAACGATCTTTTATTTAGCTGGAATCACAGTTGTTGCAGAAGTCTTCAACAATCTTTGATTTAGCTGTAATCACAGTTGTTGCAGAAGTCTTCAACAATCTTTGATTTAGCTGTAATCACAGTCGTTGTAGAAGTCTTCAACAATCTTTGATTTAGCTGTAATCACAGTCGTTGTAGAAGTCTTCAACAATCTTTGATTTAGCTGGAATCACAGTTGTTGCAGAAGTCTTCAACAATCTTTTATTTAGCTGGAGTCACAGTTGTTGTAGAAGTCTTCAACAATCTTTGATTTAGCTGGAATCCCAGTTGTTGTAGAAGTCTTCAACAATCTTTGATTTAGCTGGAATCCCAGTTGTTGCAGAAGTCTTCAACAATCTTTGATTTAGCTGGAATCACAGTTGTTGCAGAAGTCTTCAACAATCTTTGATTTAGCTGCAATCACAGTTGTTGCAGAAGTCTTCAACAATCTTTGATTTAGCTGGAGTCACAGTTGTTGTAGAAGTCTTCAACAATCTTTGATTTAGCTGGAATCACAGTTGTTGCAGAAGTCTTCAACAATCTTTATTTTAGCTGGAATCTCAGTTGTTGTAGAAGTCTTCAAAAATCTTTGATTTAGCTGGAATCACAGTTGTTGTAGAAGTCTTCAACAATCTTTGATTTAGCTCGAATCACAGTTGTTGTAGAAGTCTTCAACAATCTTTGATTTAGCTGGAATCACAGTTGTTGTAGAAGTCTTCAACAATCTTTGATTTAGCTGGAATCACAGTTGTTGTAGAAGTCTTCAACAATCTTTGATTTAGCTGGAATCACAGTTGTTGTAGAAGTCTTCAACAATATTTGATTTGGTTGGAATCCCAGTTGTTGCAGAAGTCTTCAACAATCTTTGATTTGGTTGGAATCCCAGTTGTTGCAGAAGTCTTCAACAATCTTTGAAGGACCCACCCCCACTTCCTGCTCTCCCACTCGGACTGAGAACGTGCCTTGACCACATGTTGAGGTCATGGGAACTATTTAGACTGCGTAATGGAGCGGATGCCCCACCTAGAATGTGTAAGACTTAAAACAATCTTTGCGTGTGCCATAGTTGGACTGGAGGACAGGATGGAACTCGAGTCCAGTTGTGGTCCAGGGAGCAGATGTCAGTGTTCCAGGTCTTGGAGTCCTTCGCAAGGAGGAGTGATCTTCCAGCACTTTGAAACTTTAGCTCTTTCACATCTCACGGCTCCAGTGTAGGCTTGTCCCCTTACCAAGGTTTTGGTACTGGTACCAACATGTGTTTCCATATGAACCACACTGAAGGACAGCATTTAGCCCTCACAAATGTCCTCTGTGGAGGACACTGCTTCTCACAAGGTCAAAGTTGAAAGGTCGTAAAGCGGGGGTCAAACGTACGGCCCGCATGTGGCCCGCCCACTTCTTTAACCCCGCCCACAAAGTAAAAATATTAGCTGCATTTTTTTAATTAAGAAACTGCTGTTGTAAATGTGTCCCCTAGATGTCGCCATAGCAACTCAAGTCTATGTTGATGTAGATGATACACATCATATTGTTGATGCAGATGATACGCATCATATTGTTGATGTAGATGATACACATCATATTGTTGATGTATACGATACAATTGTTATTGTTGATGTAGATGATATACATCATATTGTTGATGTAGATGATACACATCACATCGTTGATGTAGATGATACACATCTGGGGATAGGCCCCTCCCACCTCCAAAGACATGCACCTGGGGATAGGCCCCTCCCCCCTCCAAAGACATACACCTGGGGATCGGTCCCTCCCACCTCCAAAGACATGCACCTGGGGATAGGCCCCTCCCATTTCCAAAGACATGCACCTGGGGATAGGCCCCTCCCACCTCCAAAGACATGCACCTGGGGATAGGCCCCTCCCACCTCCAAAGGCATGCACCTGGGGATAGGTTGATGGCAACACTAAATGGTCCCTAGCGTGTGAATGTGAGTGTGAATGTTGTCTCTCTATTTGTGTTGGCCCTGCGATGAGGTGGCGACTTGTCCAGGGTGTAACCCGCCTTCCGCCCAAAAGGGACAAGCGGTAGAAAAAAATGGATAGATGGATGGGTTGTGATTCAGGAGTTAGTTTCAGTAAAAGGAACTTTGAATGCTCCAGGATACCAAAACGTTTTAGACAATTCCATGCCCCCAACCTTCTGGGAACAGTTTAGAGTGAATTATGAAGTGAATTATATTTATATAGCGCTTTTCTCTAGTGACTCAAAGCGCTTTATATAGTGAAGCCCAATATCTAAGTTACATTTACACCAGTGTGGGTGGCACTGGGAGCAGGTGGGTAAAGTGTCTTGCCCAAGTCCACAACGGCAGTGACTAGGGTGGCGGAAGCGGGAATCGAACCTGCAACCCTCAAGTTGCCGACACGGCCGCTCTACCAACCGAGCTATGCCGGGAGACGGCCCCTTCCTCTTCCAACATGAAAAGGTCCATAAAGAACATGAGTGACAAGTCTGGTGTGGATGAACTTGACTGGCCTGCACAGAGTCCTGACCTGAACTCCGATAGAACACATTTGGAATGAATTAGAACGGAGACCGAGAGCCAGGCCTTTCTCCACCAACATCAGTGTGTGACCTCACCAATGTGCTTTTGGATGATACCACACATTTAGGTATCGATGCGATACCAAGTAGTTACAGGATCATACATTAGTGTCCAGGGACGTATTTACTGACTTTATAAACATAATATCCATTTTTTTAAAAAGAAAAAAATATTTTGTGACGGTTAAAAAATATCAATGTAATCATAGTAGTATCGACTAGATACGCTCCTGTACTTGGTATCATTACAGTGGATGTCAGGTGTAGATCCACCCATGGCGTTTGTTTACATTGTGACGCCGGTGAGCTACTGTATCCTCCTACGCTGTGTAGTGAAGCATGTTTAGCTACTCCTCGTCCTCCAGTGATAATGCTACTTGTAAGAAACATATTTTGTCTTAAATCATCTTTTCCTGGGGGTGTTTCAGAGTAATAACTTCACCTTTATCTGGAATTTTTACACCAAAATGTGTCCGTTCTCCCTTTTCTGTCTACAAACTGTGTCTGTTTGTAAGTACTCTGTGTGTGTGCGCTGCCCAACATGCTCCTCTGCTCCTAAAACCAGCAATGTCATGACGTGACGACGCGCCGTCATGCCCGGGAATCGGTACTTTTCAAACAGAGTATAGTACCGTTTTGGATTCGTGAGTACCGCGATGCTATACTAGAACCGATACAACCCAATATTTACAATACAACAATAACAGATTAACTATTAAAACAGACCAAATCCCTTCAGTGAAACATAACAAATGCGAGAAATGCAAAATAGTATTTTTTTTCCCCTAACATTGTGTCTATTTATTTTCTTTATGTTTAAAAACCTTTTTGAGCACATTTTTAAAAACATGTCGCAGCCATCAAATTCCAAATGAGCTAATGATTGCACAAAATGACAAACTTTACCAGTTCCAACGTTAAATATCTTGTCTTTGCAGTCTATTAAATTGAAATGTGGACTGGTCAGACCACAGAACTCTTTTCCACTTTGCATCAAGCCCTCTTAAATGATCTTGGGCTTAGCGAAGCGTTTCCGGGTGTTGTTGATAAATGGCTGTGGCTTTGCATAGTAGAGTTTTAACTTGCACTTATACAGAGGTATCGACCGACTGTAGTTACTGACAGTGGTTTTATGAAATGTTCCTGAAGCTATGTGGTGATATCCTTTACACACTGATGTGGCTTTTTGATGCCTGAGGGATGGAGAGTGTGTAATATCATGGCTTACGTGCAGTGATTTCTCCAGATTCTCTGAACCTTTTGATGATATTACAGAGCGTAGATGGTGAAATACCCAATTCTTTGCAATAGCCGCTCGAGAAATGTTGCTCTCAAACTATTTGACGAATTGACAAAGTGGTGACCCTCGCCCCGTCCTTGTTTGTGAATGAGTGAGCATTTCATGGAAACTGCTTTCATAGCCACTCATGGCACCCACCTGTTCCCAATTAGCCTGTTCACCTGTGGGATGTTCTACATAAGTATTTGATGAGCACTCCTTAACCGCCTCAGGAAGGGGAAGCAGTGCACTATCAACACCGTGTATGGTGCGGATGGTGTTCTGCTGACCTCGACTGCAGATGTTGCGGATAGGTGGAAGGAGTACTTCGAAGACCTCCTCAATCCCACCAACACGTCTTCCTATGAGGAAGCAGTGCCTGGAGAATCTGTTGTGGACTCTCCTATTTCTGGGGCTGAGGTCGCTGAGGTAGTTAAAAAGCTCCTCGGTGGCAAGGCCCCAGGGGTAGATGAGGTCCGCCCGGAGTTCCTTGAGGCTCTGGATGCAGTGGGGCGGTCTTGGTTGACAAGACTCTGCAGCATCGCATTGACATCGGGGGCGGTACCTCTGGATTGGCAGACCGGGGTGGTGGTCCCTCTCTTTAAGAAGGGGGACCGGAGGGTGTGTTCCAACTATCGTGGGATCACACTCCTCAGCCTTCCCGGTAAGATTTATTCAGGTGTACTGGAGAGGAGGCTACACCGGATAGTCGAACCTCGGATTCAGGAGGAACAGTGTGGTTTTCGTCTTGGTCGTGGAACTGTGGACCAGCTCTATACTCTCAGCAGGGTTCTTGAGGGTGCATGGGAGTTTGCCCAACCAGTCTACATGTGCTTCGTGGACTTGGAGAAGGCATTCGACCGTGTCCCTCGGGAAGTCCTGTGGGGAGTGCTCAGAGAGTATGGGGTATCGGACTGTCTTATTGTGGTGGTCCACTCCCTGTACGATCAGTGCCAGAGCTTGGTCTGCATTGCCGGCAGTAAGTCGAACACGTTTCCAGTGAGGGTTGGACTCCGCCAAGGCTGTCCTTTGTCACCGATTCTGTTCATAACTTTTATGGACAGAATTTCTAGGCGCAGTCAAGGCGTTGAGGGGTTCCGGTTTGGTGAGCGCAGGATTAGGTCTCTTATTTTTGCGGATGATGTGGTCCTGATGGCTTCATCTGACCGGGATCTTCAGCTCTCACTGGATCGGTTCGCAGCCGAGTGTGAAGCGACCGGAATGAGAATCAGCACCTCCAAGTCCGAGTCCATGGTTCTCGCCCGGAAAAGGGTGGAATGACATCTCCGGGTTTGGGAGGGGACCCTGCCCCAAGTGGAGGAGTTCAAGTACCTAGGAGTCTTGTTCACGAGTGAGGGAAGAGTGGATCGTGAGATCAACAGGCGGATCGGTGCGGCGTCTTCAGTAATGCGGACGTTGTACCGATCCGTTGTGGTGAAGAAGGAGCTGAGCCGGAAGGCAAGGCTCTCAATTTACCGGTCGATCTACGTTCCCATCCTCACCTATGGTCATGATCTTTGGGTCATGACCAAAAGGATAAGATCACGGGTACAAGCGGCCGAAATG
Source organism: Nerophis ophidion (assembly GCF_033978795.1). Classification (NCBI taxonomy): domain Eukaryota; kingdom Metazoa; phylum Chordata; class Actinopteri; order Syngnathiformes; family Syngnathidae; genus Nerophis; species Nerophis ophidion. The sequence continues at coordinate 38,951,249 of NC_084629.1, read as the reverse complement.
AGTTTCCTCCGCCGTGTGGTGGGTCTCTCCCTTAGAGATAGGGTGAGAAGCTCTGCCATCCGGGAGGAACTCAAAGTAAAGCCGCTGCTCCTCCACATCGAGAGGAGCCAGATGAGGTGGTTCGGGCATCTGGTCAGGATGCCACCCAAACGCCTCCCTAGGGAGGTGTTTAGGGCACGTCCAACCGGTAGGAGGCCACGGGGAAGACCCAGGACACGTTGGGAAGACTATGTCTCCCAGCTGGCCTGGGAACGCCTCGGGATCCCCCGGGAAGAGCTAGACGAAGTGGCTAAGCAGGGAAGTCTGGGTTTCTCTGCTTAGGCTGTTGCCCCCGCGACCCGACCTCGGATAAGCGGAAGAAGATGGATGTATGGATGGATCCTTAACTTTTTCAGTCATTTTTGCCACGCGTGCCAGCTTTTTTGAAACATGTTGCAGCCATTAAATTCCAAATGAGCTAATAATTGCAAAAAATCACAATGTTTACCAGTTCCAACGTTAAATATCTTGTCTTCGCAGTCTATTCAATTGAAATGTGGACTGGTCAGACCACAGAACTCTTTTCCACTTTGCATCAAGCCCTCTTAGAAGAGCTCGGACTCAGCGAAGCGTTTCTGGATGTTGTTGATGAACGGCTGTTGCTTTGCATAGTAGAGTTTTAACTTGCACTTTTACTGTTGTAGTGACCAACTGTAGTTACTGACAGTGGTTTTCACCTGTGGGATGTTCCAAATAAGTCTTTGACGGGCATTCCTCAACTTTTTTGCCACTAGTGCCAGCTTTTTATGAAACATGTTGCAGCCATCAAATTCCAAATGAGCTAATAATTGCAAAAAACAACAATGTTTACCAGTTCCAAAGTTAAATATCTTGTCTTCGCAGTCTATTCAATTGAAATGTGGACTGGTCAGACCACAGAACACTTTGCACTTTGCATCAAGCCTTCTTAGATGAGCTCGGGCTCAGCGAAGCGTTTCTGGGTGTTGTTGATAAATGGCTTTGGCTTTGCATAGTAGAGTTTTAACTTGCACTTATACAGATGTAGCGACCAACTGTAGTTACTGAAAGTGGTTTTCACCTGTGGGATGTTCCAAATAAGTCTTTGACGGGTATTCCTCAACTTTTTTTGTCTTTTTTGCCACTGGTGCCAGCTTTTTTTGGACATGTCGCAGGCTTAACATCACAAATGAGCTAATAATTGCAAAAAATCACAATGTTTAACAGTTTCGACGTTAAATATCTTGTCTTCGCAGTCTATTCAATTGAAATGTGGACTGGTCAGACCACAGAACACTTTTCCACTTTGCATCAAGCCCTTTTAGATGAGCTTGGGCTCAGCGAAGCGTTTCTGGGTGTTGTTGATAAACGGCTGTGGCTTTGCATAGTAGAGTTTTAACTTGCACTTATACAGATGTAGCGACCAACTGTAGTTACTGACAGTGGTTTTCACCCGTGGGACGTCCCAAATAAGTCTTTGACGGGCATTCCTCAACTTTTTCCGTCTTTTTTGCCACTAGTGCCAGCTTTTTTTGAACATGTCGCAGGCTTAACATCACAAATGAGCTAATATTTGCCAAAAAATAACAACATTTAGTAGTTGGAACATTAAATATCTTGTCTTTGCAGTCGGTGGCGCCCAGCTCTAACGGGGAAGCTGTATCTTCCAGGTGGTGTCGCATGCTGTGGGCGGGCGGCAGCTGTCCAGACTGGAGCACACCTTCCTGACCTTCATCATAGTTGCAGCCTGCGCCGCCATCTCTCTGGCCTCCGACTGTCTGGGAATGGTCCTGGAACTGAACGTAAGTCCCGGGTCTTTTCTCCTTGGGACATGTCTCACCCCCCCCTTCTGCTTCGACTCTCAGGGCGCGGTGAGCGCCACGCCGCTGATCTTCATCGTCCCCTCCGCCTGCTACCTCAAACTGTCCTCGGGTCCCTGGTACCAGCGGGACCACTGGATCCCCGTCCTGCTCATCCTGGTGGGAGCCATCGTCATGGTAACCAGTCTGACCATGACCTTCCTCAGCCCCCAGGACTGTTCTCACGGGGCCGACTTGTTCTACTGTGGGGGGGCTCATGTCTCTGCCACACTACCACCTCTATGAGTATGACACGCCCCCTTGATGCACGACTTACATGTCTATGTCTTTTTATTTCCTAGTCAGATTTTAGAACAGCTAAAGTGTGAGCCTTTTACATAGACCTTGAATTTGGAATGTTGGTATGAAGCCATAACTATCTGTTAGCTCAACTGTCCGAAGTAGGGAGGAGAAGAAGAGGGGCGGGTGAGAGGGAGAAACTGCCATTTTAGGATTAGATCAATTTGGACCGTGCCTTTGAAATGTTGTATCTAGATTGATCTCCCAAAGCGCTTTGGTTATAAAATATCAAAATGAGCAACCTCTGTCTCTGATTGATTTAAAACCAGCTTATGTGTCATAAAAGAACCTGGGGGCGTTGACCGAAGGAAGAACACTTTGTTTACTCCTTTATTGATGGAAGTGGAAGCTTGAAACACATACACTATATTGCCAAAAAGTATTTGGCCACCCATCCAAATCACTTAACCCGGTGCATCAAATAAAGCACTTAGGCATGGAGACTGCTTCTACAAACATTTGCGAAAGAATGGGCCGCTCTTAGTGATTTCCAGCATGGAACCGTCACAGGATGCCACCCAGTCCATTTCATATTCCAAAGTCAACTTTATTAGAAGAAAAGCGAAGAGTTTTGGGAACAACAGCAACTCAGCCACCAAGTGGTTGGCCACGTAAACGGACAGAGCGGGGGGGAAGCGCATAGTGCAAAGACTTTCTGCACGATCACTTGCTACGTCATGTGAACTTCCAATTAGCCCACATACAGTACGCAGAGAACTTCATGAATTCCTTTTCCATGGCCGGGCGGCTGAATCTAAGCCATGCATCACCAAGTCCAATGCAAAGCGTGGGATGCATAATAATAATAATAATAATAATGGATTAGATTTATATCGCGCTTTTCTATTGTTAGATACTCAAAGCGCTCACAGAGAAGTGGGAACCCATCATTCATTCACACCTGGTGGTGGTAAGCTACATCAGTAGCCACAGCTGCCCTGGGTAATACTGACGGAAGCGTGGCTGCCAGTTTGCGCCTACGGCCCCTCCGACCACCACCAATCATTTATTCATCATTCATTCACCAGTGCCCAAGGACACAACGCCAGCGATTTTGGATGTCAATAGGTGGGAAGCGTACCTGCAACCCTTGGGTGTCTGGCACGGCCGCCCTACCCACTACGCCATGCCGCAGTGGTGTAAATGACCGTGCACCAGTGCACAAAGCAAGGTCCATAAAGATATGGATTCAAGAGTCCGGTGTGGATGTACTTGACTGGCCTGCACAGAGTCCTGACCTGACCTTTGGGATGAATTAGAACGGACACTGAGAGTGTGTGACCTCACCAGTGCGCTTTTTGGAAGAATGGTGGACAATTCCTATAAAGACACTCCGCAACCTTGTGGACAGCCTTCCCAGGAGAGTTTAACCTGCAGAAGGTCATTTTTGAACCCTATGGGTTAGGAATGGGATGGCACGTTAACTTCATATGTGGGTCAAGGCAGGTGGCCCAATACTTTTGGCAATGTAGTGTGATTGACGTGTCAATCTTTGATGTGAGACGGGGACTGAAATGTCTCTAGGACCATGTCAGCTGGGATAGGCTCCTGCGCTCATCACCCTAATGGAGAGCAGTGGACATGTGTAGGAGAATAATAATGTTTTTTTCTTTTTTATTGATGTGAACATGAAGTACAGTTCAGCACTGAAGACATCCATGTTTGTGCCAAATGTCCAATATGCTGTAAAAATGTTTTGTAGCAGGAATGTCCAAAGTCTGCTCTGTTTATTAATGGCCAAAAAAAACAAAATCTATTCAGGTAAATAAATCTTTTTTTTTTTTTAAGGTGAGTTGCAGTTTTTTTCAATTGTTAAAATAAATGTTAAATGTTCACACAGTTAAACGTTCACACAGTAAACAAAGTCTACACACAGTAATGTTCACACAGTTAACGTCTACACAGTTAAATGTTGAGACAGTTAAATGTTCACACGGTTGAACGTTCACACAGTAAACAAAGTCTACACACAGTTAAATGCTCGCACAGTTAACATTCACACAGTTAAATGTTGACACATTTAAATGTTGACACAGTTAAATGTTCACACAGTCAAACGTTCTCACAGTAAACAAAGTCTACACACAGTTAAATGCTCACACAGTTAACATTCACACAGTTAAATGTTGACACAGTTAAATGTTCACACAGTTAAACGTTCACACTGTAAACAAAGTACACACACAGTTAAATGCTCACACAGTTAACATTCACACAGTTAAATGTTGACACATTTAAATGTTCACACAGTTAAATGTTCACACAGTCAAACGTTCTCACAGTAAACAAAGTCTACACAGAGTTAAATGCTCACACAGTTAACATTCACACAGTTAAATGTTCACACAGTAAAGAAAGTCTACACAGAGTTAAATGTTCACACATTTAAACGTTCACACAGTAAACAAAGTCTACACAAAGTTAAATGCTCACACAGTTAACATTCACACAGTTAAATGTTGACACAGTTAAATGTTCACACAGTTAAACGTTCACACTGTAAACAAAGTACACACACAGTTAAATGCTCACACAGTTAACATTCACACAGTTAAATGTTGACACATTTAAATGTTCACACAGTTAAATGTTCACACAGTCAAACGTTCTCACAGTAAACAAAGTCTACACAGAGTTAAATGCTCACACAGTTAACATTCACACAGTTAAATGTTCACACAGTAAAGAAAGTCTACACAGAGTTAAATGTTCACACATTTAAACGTTCACACAGTAAACAAAGTCTACACAAAGTTAAATGCTCACACAGTTAACATTCACACAGTTAAATGTTCACACAGTAAAGAAAGTCTACACACGGTTAAATGCTCACACAGTTAACATTCACACAGCTAAATGTTCACACAATTAAACGTTCACACAGTAAACAAAGTCTGCACACAATTAAATGCTCACACAGTTAACATTCACACAGTTAAATGTTCACACATTTAAACGTTCACACAGTAAAGAAAGTCTACACACGGTTAAATGCTCACACAGTTAACATTCACACAGCTAAATGTTCACACAGTTAAACGTTCACACAGTAAACAAAGTCTGCACACAGTTAAATGCTCACACAGTTAACATTCACACAGTTAAATTTTCACACAGTTAAATGTTCACACAGTTAACATTCACACAGTTAAATGTTGACACAGTTAAATGTTCACACAGTTGTACGTTCACACAGTAAACAAAGTCTACACACAGTTAAATGCTCACACAGTTAACATTCACACAGTTAAATGTTCACACAGTTAAATCGTCACACAGTTAAACGTTCTTACAGTAAACAAAGTCTACACACAGTTAAATGCTCACACAGTTAATATTCACACAGTTAAATGTTCACACAGTTAACATTCACACAGTTAAATGTTGACACAGTTAAATGTTCACACAGTTAAACGTTCTCACAGTAAACAAAGTACACACACAGTTAAATGCTCACACAGTTAACATTCACACAGTTAAATGTTGACACATTTAAATGTTCACACAGTTAAATGTTCACACAGTCAAACGTTCTCACAGTAAACAAAGTCTACACAGAGTTAAATGCTCACACAGTTAACATTCACACAGTTAAATGTTCACACAGTAAAGAAAGTCTACACAGAGTTAAATGTTCACACATTTAAACGTTCACACAGTAAACAAAGTCTACACAAAGTTAAATGCTCACACAGTTAACATTCACACAGTTAAATGTTGACACAGTTAAATGTTCACACAGTTAAACGTTCACACTGTAAACAAAGTACACACACAGTTAAATGCTCACACAGTTAACATTCACACAGTTAAATGTTGACACATCTAAATGTTCACACAGTTAAATGTTCACACAGTCAAACGTTCTCACAGTAAACAAAGTCTACACAGAGTTAAATGCTCACACAGTTAACATTCACACAGTTAAATGTTCACACAGTAAAGAAAGTCTACACAGAGTTAAATGTTCACACATTTAAATGTTCACACAGTAAACAAAGTCTACACAAAGTTAAATGCTCACACAGTTAACATTCACACAGTTAAATGTTCACACAGTAAAGAAAGTCAACACACGGTTAAATGCTCACACAGTTAACATTCACACAGCTAAATGTTCACACAATTAAACGTTCACACAGTAAACAAAGTCTGCACACAGTTAAATGCTCACACAGTTAACATTCACACAGTTAAATGTTCACACATTTAAACGTTCACACAGTAAAGAAAGTCTACACACGGTTAAATGCTCACACAGTTAACATTCACACAGCTAAATGTTCACACAGTTAAACGTTCACACAGTAAACAAAGTCTGCACACAGTTAAATGCTCACACAGTTAACATTCACACAGTTAAATGTTCACACAGTTAAATGTTCACACAGTTAACATTCACACAGTTAAATGTTGACACAGTTAAATGTTCACACAGTTGTACGTTCACACAGTAAACAAAGTCTACACACAGTTAAATGCTCACACAGTTAACATTCACACAGTTAAATGTTCACACAGTTAAATCGTCACACAGTTAAACGTTCTTACAGTAAACAAAGTCTACACACAGTTAAATGCTCACACAGTTAATATTCACACAGTTAAATGTTCACACAGTTAACATTCACATAGTTAAATGTTGACACAGTTAAATGTTCACACAGTTAAACGTTCTCACAGTAAACAAAGTATACACACAGTTAAATGCTCACACAGCTAACATTCACACAGTTAAATGTCCACACAGTTAAACGTTCACACAGTAAACAAAGTCTACACACAATTAAATACTCACACAGTTAACATTCACACAGTTAAATGTTGACACAGTTAAATGTTCATACAGTTAAATTTTCACACAGTTAAACGTTCACACAGTAAACAAAGTCTACACACAGTTAAATGCTCACACAGTTAACATTCACACAGTTAAATGTTGACACAGTTAAATGTTCATACAGTTAAATGTTCACACAGTTAAACGTTCTCACAGTAAGCAAAGTCTACACAGAGTTGAATGCTCACACAGTTAACATTCACACAGTTAAATGTTGACACAGTTAAACGTTCACACAGTAAACAAAGTCTACACACATTTAAACGTTCACACAGTTAAAAGTCCACACAGTAAACAAAGTCTGCACACAGTTAAATTCTCACACAGTTAACATTCACACAGTTGAATGTTCACACAGTTAAACGTTCACACATTAAACAAAGTCTACACACGGTCAAATGCTCACACAGTTAACATTCACACAGTTAAATGTTCTCACAGTTAATTTTTCTCACAATAAACAAAGTCTACACACAGTTAAATGCTCACAAAGTTAACATTCACACAGTTAAATGTTGACACATTTAAATGTTGACACAATAAAATGTTCACACAGTTAAACGTTCTCACAGTAAACAAAGTCTACACAGAGTTAAATGCTCACACAGTTAACATTCACACAGTTAAATGTTCACACAGTTAAACGTTCACACAGTACACAAAGTCTACACACAGTTAAATGCTCACACAGTTAACATTCACACAGTTAAATGTTCACACAGTTAAACGTCCACACAGTAAACAAAGTCTGCACACAGTTAAATGCTCACACAGTTAACATTCACACAGTTAAATGTTCACACAGTTAAACGTTCACACATTAAACAAAGTCTACACACGGTCAAATGCTCACACAGTTAACATTCACACAGTTAAATGTTCACACAGTTAAACGTTCACACATTAAACAAAGTCTACACACGGTCAAATGCTCACACAGTTAACATTCACACAGTTGAATGTTCACACAGTTAAACGTTCACACAGTAAACAAAGTCTGCACACAGTTAAATGCTCACACAGTTAACATTCACACAGTTAAATGTTCACACAGTTAAACGTTCACACAGTAAACAAAGTCTACACACAGTTAAATGCTCACACAGTTAACATTCACACAGTTAAATGTTCATACAGTTAAATGTTCTCACAGTTAAACGTTCACACAGTAAACAAAGTCTACACCAGAGGTGGGTAGAGTAGCCAGAAATTGTACTTAAGTAAGAGTACAGTTACTTTAGAGATTTATTACTCGAGTAAAAGTAAGGAGTAGTCACCCAAATATTTACTTGAGTAAAAGTAAAAAGTATGTTGTGAAAAAACTACTTAAGTAACTGAGTAACTGATGAGTAACCTGCTCGTTTAATGATTACGGCAACAAATAATGCACGAAAACGTAAAAATAGCAATGAGCAAATTCACAGCCAGGAATATCTGTTAAGCAACTAAAACAATAATATATATTAAATAATAATACATTAAAATAAATAAAAATTAAGGCAAATTGAGCCACAATAACTTAACAACACCATAGGCTCAGTAGGCATTCATTGATTGATTGATTGATTGAAACATGTATTATTAGATTGCACAGTACAGTACATATTCCGTACAGTTGACCACTAAATGGTAACACCCCAATAAGTTTTTCAACACGTCGGGTTCTACGTGTGACGGTCACGTGACCGCCTGGCTCCGTTTAATTGGTCCAACGTCACCAGTGACTGCATGTGATTGGTGAAACGCAGGCATGTGTAGTTCCTACTTTGAATGCGTGTCTGACAAAAACAAAACAAACAAAGCGTGCATTAACAGATCGATAAAAAAAAGTAGCGAGTAGCGACCTGATTGCAGATAAATGGAGCGGAGTAAAAGTAGCGTTTCTTCTCTATAAATTTACTCAAGTAAAAGTAAAAGTATGTTGCATAAAAACTACTCTTAGAAGTACAATTCATCCCAAAAGTTACTCAAGTAGATGTAACCGAGTAAATGTAGCGCGTTACTACCCACCTCTGGTCTACACACAGTTAAATGTTCACACAGTTAAACGTTCTCACAGTAAACAAAAGCCAAACACACTTAAATGCTCACACAGTCAACATTCACACAGTTAAATGTTCACACAGTTAAACGTTCACACAGTAAACAAAGTCTACACACAGTTAAATGCTCACACAGTTAAATGTTGACACAGTTAAATGTTCACACAGTAAACAAAGTCTACACACAGTTAAATGCTCACACAGTTAACATTCACACAGTTAACATTCACACAGTTAAATGTTCACACAGTTAAACGTTCACACAGTAAACAAAGTCTACACACAGTTAAATGCTCACACAGTCAACATTCACACAGTTAAATGTTCACACAGTTAAATGTTCACACAGTTAAACGTTCTCACAGTAAACAAAGTCTACACACAGTTACATGCTCACACAGTCAACATTCACACAGTTAAATGTTCACACGGTTAAACGTTCACACAGTAAACAAAGTCTACACACAGTTAAATGCTCACACAGTTAAATGTTGACACAGTTAAATGTTGACACAGTTAAATGTTCACACAGTAAACAAAGTCTACACACAGTTAAATGCTCACACAGTTAACATTCACACAGTTAAATGTTCACACAGTTAAATGTTCACACAGTTAAACGTTCTCACAGTAAACAAAGTCTACACACAGTTACATGCTCACACAGTCAACATTCACACAGTTAAATGTTCACACGGTTAAACGTTCACACAGTAAACAAAGTCTACACACAGTTAAATGCTCACACAGTTAAATGTTGACACAGTTAAATGTTGACACAGTTAAATGTTCACACAGTAAACAAAGTCTACACACAGTTAAATGCTCACACAGTTAACATTCACACAGTTAAATGTTCACACAGTTACACGTTCACACAGTAAACAAAGTCTACACACTGTTAAATGTTCACACAGTTAAATGTTCACACCGTTAACGTCTACACACACTTAATTGTTTACACAGTTAAACGTTCACACATTAAACAAAGTCTACACACAGTTAAATGCTCACACAGTTAACGTTCAGACAGTTAACATTCACACAGTTAAATGTTGACACAGTTAAATGTTCACACATTTATATGGTGACACAGTTAAATGTTCACACAGTAAACAAAGTCTGCACACAGTTAAATGCTCACACAGTTAACGTTCACACAGTTAAATGTTCACACAGTAAACGTTCACACAGTTAAATGTTCACACAGTTAAACATTCACACAGTTAAATGTTCACACAGTAAACGTTCACACAGTTAAATGTTCACACAGGTAAATGTTGACACAGTTAAATGTTCACAGTTAAATGTTGACACAGTTAAATGTTCACACAGTTAAATGCTCACACAGTTAACATTCACACAGTTAAACGTTCACACACTAAACAAAGTCTGCACACAGTTAAATGCTCACACAGTTAACATTCACACAGTTAAATGTTCACACAGTTAAACATTCACACAGTAAACAAAGTCTACACACAGTTAAATGCTCACACAGTCAACATTCACACGGTTAAATGTTGACAGTTAAATGTTCACACAGTTAAACGTTCTCACAGTAAACAAAGTCTACTCACAGTTAAACGTTCACACAGTAAACAAAGTCTACACACAGTTAAATGCTCACACAGTTAACATTCACACAGTTAAATGTTGACACAGTTAAATGTTCACACAGTTAAACGTTCACACAGTAAACAAAGTCTACACACGGTCAAATGCTCACACAGTTAACATTCACACAGTTAAATATTCTCACAGTTAAACATTCACACAGTAAACAAAGTCTACACACAGTTAAATGCTCACACAGTCAACATTCACACGGTTAAATGTTGACAGTTAAATGTTCACACAGTTAAACGTTCTCACAGTAAACAAAGTCTACACACAGTTAAACGTTCACACAGTAAACAAAGTCTACACACAGTTAAATGCTCACACAGTTAACATTCACACAGTTAAATGTTGACACAGTTAAACATTCACACAGTAAACAAAGTCTACACACAGTTAAATGCTCACACAGTTAACATTCACACGGTTAAATGTTGACAGTTAAATGTTCACACAGTTAAACGTTCTCACAGTAAACAAAGTCTACTCACAGTTAAACGTTCACACCGTGAACAAAGTCTACACACAGTTAAATGCTCACACAGTTAACATTCACACAGTTAAATGTTGACACAGTTAAATGTTCACACAGTTAAACGTTCACACAGTAAACAAAGTCTACACACGGTCAAATGCTCACACAGTTAACATTCACACAGTTAAATATTCTCACAGTTAAACATTCACACAGTAAACAAAGTCTACACACAGTTAAATGCTCACACAGTCAACATTCACACGGTTAAATGTTGACAGTTAAATGTTCACACAGTTAAACGTTCTCACAGTAAACAAAGTCTACACACAGTTAAACGTTCACACAGTAAACAAAGTCTACACACAGTTAAATGCTCACACAGTTAACATTCACACAGTTAAATGTTGACACAGTTAAATTTTGACACAGTTAAATGTTCACACAGTTAAATGTTCACACAGTTAAACGTTCACAAAGCAAACAAAGTCTACACACAGTTAAATGCTCACACAGTTAACGTTGAGACCGTTAACATTCACACAGTTAAATGTTGACACAGTTAAATGTTCACACATTTATATGGTCCATCCATCCATCCATCATCTTCCGCTTATCCGAGGTCGGGTCGCGGGGAGAGCAGCCTAAGCAGGGAAACCCAGACTTCCCTATCTCCAGCCACTTCGTCTAGCTCTTCCCGGAGGATCCCGAGGCGTTCCCAGGCCAGCCGGGAGACATAGTCTTCCCAACGTGTCCTGGGTCTTCCCCGTGGCCTCCTACCAGCTGGACGTGCCCTAAACACATCCCTAGGGAAGCGTTCGGGTGGCATCCTGACCAGATGCCCGATTTATATGGTGACACAGTTAAATGTTCACACAGTTAGCGTTCACACAGTTAAACGTTCACACAGTAAACGTTTACACAGTTAAATGTTCACACAGTTAAACTTTCACACAGTTAAATGTTCACACAGTTAAATGTTCACACAGTTAAATGTTCACACAGTTAAACGTTCACACAGTTAAATGTTCACACAGTTAAACGTTCACACAGTTAAATGTTCACACAGTTAAACGTTCACACAGTAAACCAAGTCTGCACACAGTTAAATGCTCACACAGTTAAACGTTCACACAGTAAACAAAGTCTACACACAGTTAAATGCTCACACAGTTAAATGTTCACACAGTTAAATGTTGACACAGTTAAATGTTCACACAGTTAAATGTTCACACAGTTAAACGTTCACAAAGCAAACAAAGTCTACACACAGTTAAATGCTCACACAGTTAATGTTCAGACAGTTAACATTCACACAGTTAAATGTTGACACAGTTAAATGTTCACACATTTATATGGTGACACAGTTAAATGTTCACACAGTAAACAAAGTCTACACACAGTTAAATGTTCACACAGTTAAATGTTCACACAGTTAACGTTCACACAGTTAAATGTTCACACAGTAAACATTCACACAGTAAACGTTCACACAGTTAAATGTTCACACAGTTAAATTTTCACACAGTTAAATGTTCACACAGTTAAATATTCACACAGTTAAACGTTCACACAGTTAAATGCTCACACAGTTAACATTCACACAGTTAAATGTTCACACAGTTAAACGTTCACACAGTTAAATGCTCACACAGTTAACATTCACACAGTTAAATGTTCACACAGTTAAATGCTCACACAGTTAAATGCTCACACAGTTAACACTCAAACAGTAAAATGATCACACAGTTAAACGTTCACATAGTAAACAAAGTCTGCACACAGTTAAATGCTCACACAGTTAACATTCACACAGTCAAATGTTGACACAGTTAAACGTTCACACAGTAAACAAAGTCTGCACACAGTTAAATGCTCACACAGTTAACATTCATACAGTTAAATGTTCACACAGTTAAACGTTCACACAGTAAACAAAGTCTGCACACAGTTAAATGCTCACACAGTTAACATTCACAAAGTTAAACGTTGACACAGTTAAACGTTCACACAGTAAACAAAGTCTGCACACAGTTAAATGCTCACACAGTTAACATTCACACAGTTAAATGTTCACACAGTTAAACATTCTAACAGTAAACAAAGTCTACACACAGTTAAATGCTCACACAGTTAACATTCACACAGTTAAGTGTTCACACAGTTAAATGTTCACACAGTTAAACGTTCACACAGTTAAATGCTCACACAGTTAACATTCACACAGTTAAATGTTCACACAGTTAAATGTTCACACAGTTAAATGCGCACACAGTTAAATGCTCACACAGTTAACATTCACACAGGTAAATGTTCACACAGTTAAACGTTCACACAGTAAACAAAGTCTGCACACAGTTAAATGCTCACACAGTTAACATTCACACAGTTAAATGTTGACACAGTTAAACGTTCACACAGTAAACAAAGTCTGCACACAGTTAAATGCTCACACAGATAACATTCACACAGTTAAATGTTCACACAGTTAACGTCTACACAGTTAAAGTCTACACACAGGAAGCAAAAGGTCTACCTAATCATAGACTCTGCTTCACATTTATATTCCACTCACCTTCCCATCCTGCACGTGTGATGTGGGTGAGATTGTAGGGTCTCATCCAACTAGACGGGCAGGTGGTGATCCAGCTAGACGGGCAGGTGGTGATCCAGATAGACGGGCAGGTGGTGATCCAGCTAGACGGGCAGGTGGTGATCCAGCGAGACGGGGCAAGTGTTGATCCACTTGTCCCTTATCTTTCTATTGTGTTGCTAGTGTTTTAGTGACTTTAACAGTACCTGATAGTCGGAAGTGTACGTCCCTGGCCGGGTGTTGACGCGCAGCTGATATCCGGTAAGAAGCGACTTTTTACCACAATTTTCTCACCGAAACCTGCTGGTTGACATTCAGTTGGGATCCATGTTCGCTGTGATCCGTATTAAAGCTCTGTGAATTTTAAACAATGAATCACCATGTGTTTGTGTGGCTAAAGGCTAAAGCTTCCCAACTCCATCTTTCTACTGTGACTTCTCCAATATTAATTGAACAAATTGCAAAAGATTCAGCAACACAGATGTCCAAAATACTGTGTAATTATGCCGTTAAAGCAGACGACTTTTAGCTGTGTGTGTGTGCAGCGCTCATATTTCCTTAAAACCCGTGACGTCCTGCGTACACGTCATCATTACACGACGTTTTCAGGACGAAACTCCCGGGAAATTTAAAATTGTAATTTATTCAACTAAAAAGGCCGTATTGGCATGTGATTAATCTATTTCAAAAATAAGATATAGTAGTAATATTTAATACTTAGTATATATTTATATAATTGATACACGTATCAATAAAATAAGGAAATAAGTATTTGTCCGAAATAGAATTGATCGCCTGCAGTTCCGACAATGGCCACGCGATGTAAGTGTTGTCCACGCCTTCCTTTTAATGTTGCAATTGAGCGCTTAATAATAATCCAAAATCTAAAAAAGTGTGATTAATCCAATGAAAAATTAAGGAATAGTAGTAATATATATCACTAAGTATATATTTATATAATTGATACACGTATCAATAAAATAAGAAAATAAGTATTTGTCCAAAATAGAATTGATCGCCTGCAGTTCCGACAACGACCACACAGTGTCAGTGTTGACCGAGTGAAGACGACGCGTGTGTTTCCGTTTGACTTCATCAATGTTTGCTTTTCCGAGTCCTGAGTTGCTTCGACTTCGCTGCGCTGCAGGCGACGAGACCTTGGTGTGCGTGGAACTCCCCCACAGGAGAGCACGACCCACTTTTCCAGCCTGACCTCGCCGCAGCCCGCTAATACCAGTCAGTACTTTGTCAGTACTTTCCAGCGAGCAGAAGGACTAAAACTATTTTTTTCCCCCTGATGTTTGCTGCCAAGTTGCATCTTCGTCACCACTCATGGATGTTGAAAACTTTCCGCATTCTCGGTAAGTCGACTACTTTTTCACGTCCACGACTTGGATTTGTCTGTTTTCTCCCACATTTTGGATTTTGTTCCTATAAAAAAACAACAACAACCTTGGGGTTTACGCAGGGCGAGGACTTTATTCATGGACGGCCATTTATCACACAGCTGGTATCTGTATCTCTGTCCAGGTGTCGTGATGACCCTGATTTAGGACTAAGTAGGACCGCCTAGGTGTCCAACCAGTACTGACTGAGCCAAGACCACCACAATGGAACCTTTGTTGGTAGAAGGTCACTGGCACAAATAACATTCCTTTCACATCTCGCTGGAGGCACAGTTGTTGTAGAAGTCTTCAACAATCTTTGATTTAGCTGGAATCACAGTTGTTGTAGAAGTCTTCAACAATCTTTGATTTAGCTGGAATCACATTTTTTGTAGAATTCTTCAACAATCTTTGATTTAGCTGGAGTCACAGTTGTAGAAGTCTTCAACAATCTTTGATTTAGCTGGACTCACAGTTGTTGTAGAAGTCTTCAACAATCTTTGATTTAGCTGGAGTCACAGTTGTTGTAGAAGTCTTCAACAATCTTTGAATGGCTAGTCACAGTTGTTGTAGAAGTCTTCAACAATCTTTGAATGGCTAGTCACAGTTGTTGTAGAAGTCTTCAACAATCTTTGATTTAGCTGGAACCACAGTTGTTGTAAAAGTCTTCAACAATCTTTGATTTAGCTGGAATCACAGTTGTTGTAGAAGTCTTAAACAATCTTTGATTTAGCTGGAATCGCAGTTGTTGTAGAAGTCTTCAACAATCTTTTAATGACCCTAGTCACAGTTGTTGTAGAAGTCTTCAACAATCTTTGATTTAGCTGGAATCACAGTTGTTATAGAAGTCTTAAACATTCTTTGAATGGCCCTAGTCACAGTTGTTGTAGAAGTCTTCAACAATCTTTGATTTAACTGGAATCACAGTTGTTGTAGAAGTCTTCAACGATCTTTTATTTAGCTGGAATCACAGTTGTTGCAGAAGTCTTCAACAATCTTTGATTTAGCTGTAATCACAGTTGTTGCAGAAGTCTTCAACAATCTTTGATTTAGCTGTAATCACAGTCGTTGTAGAAGTCTTCAACAATCTTTGATTTAGCTGTAATCACAGTCGTTGTAGAAGTCTTCAACAATCTTTGATTTAGCTGGAATCACAGTTGTTGCAGAAGTCTTCAACAATCTTTTATTTAGCTGGAGTCACAGTTGTTGTAGAAGTCTTCAACAATCTTTGATTTAGCTGGAATCCCAGTTGTTGTAGAAGTCTTCAACAATCTTTGATTTAGCTGGAATCCCAGTTGTTGCAGAAGTCTTCAACAATCTTTGATTTAGCTGGAATCACAGTTGTTGCAGAAGTCTTCAACAATCTTTGATTTAGCTGCAATCACAGTTGTTGCAGAAGTCTTCAACAATCTTTGATTTAGCTGGAGTCACAGTTGTTGTAGAAGTCTTCAACAATCTTTGATTTAGCTGGAATCACAGTTGTTGCAGAAGTCTTCAACAATCTTTATTTTAGCTGGAATCTCAGTTGTTGTAGAAGTCTTCAAAAATCTTTGATTTAGCTGGAATCACAGTTGTTGTAGAAGTCTTCAACAATCTTTGATTTAGCTGGAATCACAGTTGTTGTAGAAGTCTTCAACAATCTTTGATTTAGCTGGAATCACAGTTGTTGTAGAAGTCTTCAACAATCTTTGATTTAGCTGGAATCACAGTTGTTGTAGAAGTCTTCAACAATCTTTGATTTAGCTGGAATCACAGTTGTTGTAGAAGTCTTCAACAATATTTGATTTGGTTGGAATCCCAGTTGTTGCAGAAGTCTTCAACAATCTTTGATTTGGTTGGAATCCCAGTTGTTGCAGAAGTCTTCAACAATCTTTGAAGGACCCACCCCCACTTCCTGCTCTCCCACTCGGACTGAGAACGTGCCTTGACCACATGTTGAGGTCATGGGAACTATTTAGACTGCGTAATGGAGCGGATGCCCCACCTAGAATGTGTAAGACTTAAAACAATCTTTGCGTGTGCCATAGTTGGACTGGAGGACAGGATGGAACTCGAGTCCAGTTGTGGTCCAGGGAGCAGATGTCAGTGTTCCAGGTCTTGGAGTCCTTCGCAAGGAGGAGTGATCTTCCAGCACTTTGAAACTTTAGCTCTTTCACATCTCACGGCTCCAGTGTAGGCTTGTCCCCTTACCAAGGTTTTGGTACTGGTACCAACATGTGTTTCCATATGAACCACACTGAAGGACAGCATTTAGCCCTCACAAATGTCCTCTGTGGAGGACACTGCTTCTCACAAGGTCAAAGTTGAAAGGTCGTAAAGCGGGGGTCAAACGTACGGCCCGCATGTGGCCCGCCCACTTCTTTAACCCCGCCCACAAAGTAAAAATATTAGCTGCATTTTTTTAATTAAGAAACTGCTGTTGTAAATGTGTCCCCTAGATGTCGCCATAGCAACTCAAGTCTATGTTGATGTAGATGATACACATCATATTGTTGATGCAGATGATACGCATCATATTGTTGATGTAGATGATACACATCATATTGTTGATGTATACGATACAATTGTTATTGTTGATGTAGATGATATACATCATATTGTTGATGTAGATGATACACATCACATCGTTGATGTAGATGATACACATCACATTGTTGATGTAGATGATACACCATATTGTTGATGTAGATGATACACATCACATTGTTGATGTAGATGATACACATCACATTGTTGATGTAGATTATACACATCATATTGTTGATGTAGATGATACACATCACATTGTTGATGTAGATGATACACATCATATTGTTGATGTAGATGATACACATCACATTGTTGATGTAGATGATACACCATATTGTTGATGTAGATTATACACATCACATTGTTGATGTAGATGATACACATCACATTGTTTATGTAGATGATACACATCACATTGTTGATGTAGATGATACACATCATATTGTTGATGTAGATGATACACACCATATTGTTGATGTAGATGATACACACCATATTGTTGATGTAGATGATACACATCACATTGTTGATGCAGATGATACACATCATATTGTTGATATAGATGATAGACATCATAGTGTTGATGTAGATGATACACATCATATTGTTGATGTAGATGATACACATCATATTGTTGATGTAGATGATACACATCATATTGTTGATGTAGATGATACACATCATATTGTTGATGTAGATGATACAAATTATATTGCTGATATAGATGATACACATCATATTGTTGATGTAGATGATGCACATCATATTGTTGATGTAGACGATACAAATCATATTGTTGATGTAGATGATACACATAACATTGTTGATGTGGATGATACACATCACATTGTTGATGTAGATGATACAGATCACATTGTTGATGTAGATGATACACATCACATTGTTGATGTAGATGATACACATCACATTGTTGATGTAGATGATACACATCACATTGTTGATGTAGATACACATCATATTGTTGATGTAGATGATACAAATTATATTGTTGATGTAGATGATACACATTATATTGTTGATGTAGATGATACACATCATATTGTTGATGTAGATGATACAAATTGTTGATGTAGATGATACACATTATATTGTTGACGTAGATGATACACATCATAGTGTTGATGTAGACAATGCACATCATTTTGTTGATGTAGATGATACAAATTAAAGTGTTGATGTAGATGATACACATCATAGTGTTGATGTAGATGATACAAATTATATTGCTGATGTAGATGATACACATCACATTGTTGATGCAGATGATACACATCATATTGTTGATGTAGATAATACACATCATAGTGTTGATGTAGATGATACACATCATATTGTTGATGTGGATGATACAAATCATATTGTTGATGTGGACGATACACATCATATTGTTGATGTAGATGATACACATCATATTGTTGATGTAGATGATACAAATTATATTGCTGATGTAGATGATGCACATCATAGTGTTGATGTAGATGATACAAATTAAAGTGTTGATGTAGACGATGCACATCATATTGTTGATGTAGATGATACACATCATTGTGTTGATGTAGATGATACAAATTAAAGTGTTGATGTAGACGATACACATCATATTGTTGATGTAGATGATACAAATCATTGTGTTGATGTAGATGATGCAAATTAAAGTGTTGATGTGGATGATACACATCATATTGTTGATGTAGATGATACAAATTAAATTGTTGATGTAGATGATACAAATCATTGTGTTGATGTGGACGATACACATCATATTGTTGATGTAGATGATACACATCATATTGTTGATGTAGATGATACACATCATATTGTTGATGTAGATTATACAAATTATATTGCTGATGTAGATGATGCACATCATAGTGTTGATGTAGATGATACAAATTAAAGTGTTGATGTAGACGATACACATCATATTGTTGATGTAGATGATACACATCATTGTGTTGATGTAGATGATACAAATTAAAGTGTTGATGTAGATGATACACATCATATTGTTGATGTAGATGATACAAATCATTGTGTTGATGTAGATGATGCAAATTAAAGTGTTGATGTAGATGATACACATCATATTGTTGATGTAGATGATACAAATTAAAGTGTTGATGTAGATGATACAAATCATTGTGTTGATGTAGATGATGCAAATTAAAGTGTTGATGTAGATGATACACATCATATTGTTGATGTAGATGATACAAATTAAAGTGTTGATGTAGATGATACAAATCATTGCGTTGATGTAGATGATGCAAATTAAAGTGTTGATGTAGATGATACACATCATATTGTTGATGTAGATGATACACATCATATTGTTGATGTAGATGATACACATCATATTGTTGATGTAGATGATACAAATTAAAGTGTTGATGTAGATGATACAAATCATTGTGTTGATGTAGATGATACAAATCATTGTGTTGATGTAGATGATAGTGTGCCATGTGTTACCCAGTTCACCCGAGGGCAACAACGTTAAAATATGTTCGATGAAAACGTGATTATATATATATATATATATATATATATATGTGCGTATGTATATGTACTTGTATATGTACAGTTTTGTGTATGTTTGTACAGTGAACGTATATGAAGCTCCATAAGATCCATCCATCCATCCATCCATTTTCTACCGCTTGTCCCTTGGAATATGAAGCTCCATAAGATAATAGTTGGAATATAAACCGTAGGATGATAGTTGGAATATAAACCGTAAGATGATAGTTGGAATATAAACCGTAAGATGATAGTTGGAATATGTCAACAGTGGGATGTTCCATGTCATGAATGCATTGAACAGAGAATATGACAAAAGGTTCCAGAAGCAGGAAGAATGACTCGTCTTTGTGGCCACGCTGAAGCCAACGCCTTTACGTCCAATCTTCATGTGATCATCACATGACGTCATGTGTTCATCATGTGTAATGTTCATGTGCTCATCACATGACATCATGTTTCAGAGTTGCTGCACAGGTCCATGCGGTGCTTCTGGAACAACATTCCTGCAGGACTCCCACTCTGCAGCATGAAGTGTCTCTCTGTGTCCACTCACTTATCTGCAGTCACATTCCTGGCATTTATCTAGCGCCTTTATCTGGATTTCTTTGACCCGCTTTATCTGCGGGAGATATTTGTGCGGATAAAGGAGTCATTTTTGACGGGCAGAAGCCGAGGTGGCCTTCCTCGGCAATGTTTCTGTCACCTAGCGCTCAATTTCTCCAGGATCAACAATATACTTACTGTCTTATTTTGAAAAATCTTGGCTTTGCGTGGTCACTGTGTGTGTAAAACTGGTGTGCAGGTATTGTACCAAACTTTTTGTAGGCCAGGGGACGGCAAGCCATAATGTCGGAAGAGTCATATTGGACCAAAAATACAAACAAAAAAAATCTGTCTGGAGCTGCAAACATGTAAAAGTCTTATATAAGTGTTATAATGAAGTCAACACATGATGCAAGTATCTAGTGTATGTTAGCTATATCAGCCTACTATCAAAATGACTTTAAAGGTCTTATGTAAGTGTTATAATGAAGGCAACACATGATGTAAGTGTCTATATTAGCCTACTATTTAAATGACTTTAAAAGTCTTAAATAAGTGTTGTAAAGAAGTCAACACATGATGCAAGTATCTACTGTATGTTAGCTATATTAGCCTACTATCAAAATGACTTTAAAGGTCTTATGTAAGTGTTATAATGAAGAATACACATGATGTAAGTGTCTATATTAGCCTACTATCAAAATGACTTTAAAAGTCTTTTATAAGTGTGATAATGAAGACAACACATGATGTAAGTGTCTATATTAGCCTACTATAAAAATGACTTTAAAAGTCTTCTACAAGTGTTATAATGAAGACAACACATGATGTGTTTATATTAGCCTACTATCAAAATGACTTTAAAAGTCTTCTATAAGTGTTATAATGAAGACAACACATGATGTAAGTGTTTATATTAGCCTACTATCAAAATGACTTTAAAAGTCTTATATAAGTGTTATAATGAAGACAACACATGACGTAAGTGTTTATATTAGCCTACTATCAAAATGACTTTAAAGGTCTTATATAAGTGTTATAATGAAGACAAATGTAAGTGTCTATATTAGCCTACTATCAAAATGACTTTAAAAGTCTTCTATAAGTGTTATAATGAAGACAACACATGACGTAAGTGTTTATATTAGCCTACTATCAAAATGACTTTAAAAGTCTTCTATAAGTGTTATAATGAAGACAACACATGATGTAAGCGTCTATATTAGCCTACTATCAAAATGACTTTAAAGGTCTTATATAAGTGTTATAATGAAGACAACACATGATGGAAGTGTCTATATTAGCCTACTATCAAAATGACTTTAAAGGTCTTATGTAAGTGTTATAATGAAGGCAACACATGATGTAAGTGTCTATATTAGCCTACTATCAAAATGACTTTAAAAGTCTTATATAAGTGTTATAATAAAGACAACACATGACGTAAGTGTTTATATTAGCCTACTACCAAAATGACTTTAAAGGTCTTATGTAAGTGTTATAATGAAGGCAACACATGATGTAACTGTCTATATTAGCCTACTATCAAAATTACTTTAAAAGTCTTATATAAGTGTTATAATGAAGGCAACACATGATGTAACTGTCTATATTAGCCTACTATCAAAATGACTTTAAAAGTCTTATATAAGTGTTATAATGAAGACAACACATGACGTAAGTGTTTATATTAGCCTACTATCAAAATTACTTTAAAAGTCTTATATAAGTGTTATAATGAAGACAACACATTATGTAAATGTTTATATTAGCCTACTATCAAAATGACTTTAAAAGTCTTCTATAAGTGTTTTAATGAAGACAACACATGATGTAAGTGTTTATATTAGCCTACTATCAAAATGACTTTAAAAGTCTTCAATAAGTGTTATTATGAAGACAACACAGGATGTAAGTGTCTATATTAGCTATATTAGCCTACTATAAAAATGACTTTAAAAGTCTTCTATAAGTGTTTTAATGAAGACAACACATGATGTGTTTATATTAGCCTACTATCAAAATGACTTTAAAAGTCTTCTACAAGTGTTATAATGAAGACAAATGTAAGTGTCTATATTAGCCTACTATCAAAATGACTTTAAAAGTCTACTATAAGTGTTATAATGAAGACAACACATGATGTAAGTGTCTATATTAGCCTACTATCAAAATGACTTTAAAAGTATTCTACAAGTGTTATAATGAAGACAAATGTAAGTGTCTATATTATCCTACAATCAAAATGACTTTAAAAGTCTTCTATAAGTGTTATAATGAAGGCAACACATGATGTAAGTGTCTATATTAGCCTGCTATCAAAATGACTTTAAAAGTCTTCTATAAGTGTTATAATGAAGACAAGACATGATGTAAGTGTCTATATTAGCCTACTATCAAAATGACTTTAAAGGTCTTATATAAGTGTTATAATGAAGACAACACATGATGGAAGTGTCTATATTAGCCTACTATCAAAATGACTTTAAAAGTCTTCAATAAGTGTTATTATGAAGACAACACAGGATGTAAGTGTCTATATTAGCTATATTAGCCTACTATCAAAATGACTTTAAAAGTCTTCTATAAGTGTTTTAATGAAGACAACACATGATGTGTCTATATTAGCCTACTATCAAAATGACTTTAAAAGTCTTCTACAAGTGTTATAATGAAGACAAATGTGTCTATATTAGCCTACTATCAAAATGACTTTAAAAGTCTACTATAAGTGTTATAATGAAGACAACACATGATGTAAGTGTCTATATTAGCCTACTATCAAAATGACTTTAAAGGTCTTATATAAGTGTTATAATGAAGACAAGACATGATGTAAGTGTCTATATTAGCCTACTATCAAAATGACTTTAAAGGTCCAATATAAGTGTTATAATGAAGACAACACATGATGGAAGTGTCTATATTAACCTACTATCAAAATGACTTTAAAAGTCTTCAATAAGTGTTATGAAGACAACACAGGATGTAAGTGTCTATATTAGCTATATTAGCCTACTATCAAAATGACTTTAAAAGTCTTCTATAAGTGTTTTAATGAAGACAACACATGATGTGTCTATATTAGCCTACTATCAAAATGACTTTAAAAGTCTTCTACAAGTGTTATAATGAAGACAAATGTGTCTATATTAGCCTACTATCAAAATGACTTTAAAAGTCTTCTACAAGTGTTATAATGAAGACAAATGTGTCTATATTAGCCTACTATCAAAATGACTTTAAAAGTCTTCTACAAGTGTTATAATGAAGACAAATGTGTCTATATTAGCCTACTATCAAAATGACTTTAAAAGTCTTCTACAAGTGTTATAATGAAGACAAATGTAAGTGTCTATATTAGCCTGCTATCAAAATGACTTTAAAAGTCTTCTATAAGTGTTATAATGAAGACAACACATGATGTAAGCGTCTATATTAGCCTACTATCAAAATGACTTTAAAGGTCTTATATAAGTGTTATAATGAAGACAACACATGATGGAAGTGTCTATATTAGCCTACTATCAAAATGACTTTAAAGGTCTTATGTAAGTGTTATAATGAAGGCAACACATGATGTAAGTGTCTATATTAGCCTACTATCAAAATGACTTTAAAAGTCTTATATAAGTGTTATAATGAAGACAACACATGACGTAAGTGTTTATATTAGCCTACTATCAAAATGACTTTAAAGGTCTTATGTAAGTGTTATAATGAAGGCAACACATGATGTAACTGTCTATATTTGCCTACTATCAAAATGACTTTAAAAGTCTTGTATAAGTGTTATAATGAAGGCAACACATGATGTAAGTGTCTATATTAGCCTACTATCAAAATGACTTTAAAAGTCTTCTATAAGTGTTTTAATGAAGACAACACATGATGTAAGTGTCTATATTAGCCTACTATCAAAATGACTTTAAAAGTCTTATATAAGTGTTATAATGAAGACAACACATGACGTAAGTGTTTATATTCGCCTACTATCAAAATGACTTTAAAAGTCTTATATAAGTGTTATAATGAAGACAACACATGACGTAAGTGTTTATATTAGCCTACTATCAAAATGACTTTAAAGGTCTTATGTAAGTGTTATAATGAAGGCAACACATGATGTAACTGTCTATATTTGCCTACTATCAAAATGACTTTAAAAGTCTTACATAAGTGTTATAATGAAGGCAACACATGATGTAAGTGTCTATATTAGCCTACTATCAAAATGACTTTAAAAGTCTTCTATAAGTGTTTTAATGAAGACAACACATGATGTAAGTGTCTATATTAGCCTACTATCAAAATGACTTTAAAAGTCTTATATAAGTGTTATAATGAAGACAACACATTACGTAAGTGTTTATATTCGCCTACTATCAAAATGACTTTAAAAGTCTTATATAAGTGTTATAATGAAGACAACACATGACGTAAGTGTTTATATTAGCCTACTATCAAAATGACTTTAAAAGTCTTATATAAGTGTTATAATGAAGGCAACACATGATGTAAGTGTCTATATTAGCCTACTATCAAAATGACTTTAAAAGTCTTCTATAAGTGTTTTAATGAAGACAACACATGATGTAAGTGTCTATATTAGCCTACTATCAAAATGACTTTAAAAGTCTTATATAAGTGTTATAATGAAGACAACACATGACGTAAGTGTTTATATTAGCCTACTATCAAAATGACTTTAAAAGTCTTCTATAAGTGTTTTAATGAAGACAACACATGATGTAAGTGTCTATATTAGCCTACTATCAAAATGACTTTAAAAGTCTTATATAAGTGTTATAATGAAGACAACACATGATGTAAGTGTTTATATTAGCCTACTATCAAAATGACTTTAAAAGTCTTCTATAAGTGTTTTAATGAAGACAACACATGATGTAAGTGTTTATATTAGCCTACTATCAAAATGACTTTAAAAGTCTTCTATAAGGGTTATTATGAAGACAACACAGGATGTAAGTGTCTATATTAGCTATATTAGCCTACTATCAAAATGACTTTAAAAGTCTTCTATAAGTGTTTTAATGAAGACAACACATGATGTAAGTGTCTATATTAGCCTACTATCAAAATGACTTTAAAAGTCTTCTACAAGTGTTATAATGAAGACAAATGTAAGCTTCTATATTAGCCTACTATCAAAATGACTTTAAAACTCTTCTATAAGTGTTATAATGAAGACAACACATGATGTAAGTGTCTATATTAGCCTACTATCAAAATGACTTTAAAAGTCTTCTACAAGTGTTATAATGAAGACAAATGTAAGTGTCTATATTAGCCTACTATCAAAATGACTTTAAAAGTCTTCTATAAGTGTTATAATGAAGGCAACACATGATGTAAGTGTCTATATTAGCCTGCTATCAAAATGACTTTAAAGGTCTTATATAAGTGTTATAATGAAGACAACACATGATGGAAGTGTCTATATTAGCCTACTATCAAAATGACTTTAAAAGTCTTCTATAAGTGTTATAATGAAGACAACACATGATGTAAGTGTCTATATTAGCCTACTATCAAAATGACTTTAAAGGTCTTATATAAGTGTTATAATGAAGACAACACATGATGGAAGTGTCTATATTAGCCTACTATCAAAATGACTTTAAAGGTCTTATGTAAGTGTTATAATGAAGACAACACATGACGTAAGTGTTTATATTAGCCTACTATCAAAATAACTTTAAATGTCTTATGTAAGTGTTATAATGAAGGCAACACATGATGTAAGTGTCTATATTAGCCTACTATCAAAATGACTTTAAAAGTCTTATATAAGTGTTATAATGAAGACAACACATGACGTAAGTGTTTATATTAGCCTACTATCAAAATGACTTTAAAGGTCTTATGTAAGTGTTATAATGAAGGCAACACATGATGTAACTGTCTATATTAGCCCACTATCAAAATGACTTTAAAAGTCTTATATAAGTGTTATAATGAAGACAACACATAACGTAAGTGTTTATATTAGCCTACTATCAAAATGACTTTAAAGGTCTTATGTAAGTGTTATAATGAAGGCAACACATGATGTAACTGTCTATATTAGCCTACTATCAAAATGACTTTAAAAGTCTTATATAAGTGTTATAATGAAGGCAACACATGATGTAACTGTCTATATTAGCCTACTATCAAAATGACTTTAAAAGTCTTATATAAGTGTTATAATGAAGACAACACATGACGTAAGTGTTTATATTAGCCTACTATCAAAATGACTTTAAAAGTCTTATATAAGTGTTATAATGAAGGCAACACATGATGTAAGTGTCTATATTAGCCTACTATCAAAATAACTTTAAAAGTCTTCTATAAGTGTTTTAATGAAGACAACACATGATGGAAGTGTCTATATTAGCCTACTATCAAAATGACTTTAAAAGTCTTATATAAGTGTTATAATGAAGACAACACATGACGTAAGTGTTTATATTAGCCTACTATCAAAATGACTTTAAAAGTCTTATATAAGTGTTATAATGAAGACAACACATGATGTAAGTGTCTATATTAGCCTACTATCAAAATGACTTTAAAAGTCTTCTACAAGTGTTATAATGAAGACAACACATGATGGAAGTGTTTATATTAGCCTACTATCAAAATGACTTTAAAAGTCTTACATAAGTGTTATAATGAAGACAACACATGACGTAAGTGTTTATATTAGCCTACTATCAAAATGACTTTAAAAGTCTTATATAAGTGTTATAATGAAGACAACACATGATGTAAGTGTTTATATTAGCCTACTATCAAAATGACTTTAAAAGTCTTCTATAAGTGTTTTAATGAAGACAACACATGATGTAAGTGTTTATATTAGCCTACTATCAAAATGACTTTAAAAGTCTTCTACAAGTGTTATAATGAAGACAAC
The DNA here is from genome assembly GCF_033978795.1 of Nerophis ophidion. NCBI lineage: Eukaryota > Metazoa > Chordata > Actinopteri > Syngnathiformes > Syngnathidae > Nerophis > Nerophis ophidion. The sequence goes on along the minus strand of NC_084629.1, from coordinate 38,923,597 downwards.
ACATGATGGAAGTGTTTATATTAGCCTACTATCAAAATGACTTTAAAAGTCTTCAATAAGTGTTATTATGAAGACAACACAGGATGTAAGTGTCTATATTAGCTATATTAGCCTACTATCAAAATGACTTTAAAAGTCTTCTATAAGTATTTTAATGAAGACAACACATGATGTAAGTGTTTATATTAGCCTACTATCAAAATGACTTTAAAAGTCTTCAATAAGTGTTATTATGAAGACAACACAGGATGTTAGTGTCTATATTAGCTATATTAGCCTACTATCAAAATGACTTTAAAAGTCTTCTATAAGTGTTTTAATGAAGACAACACATGATGTAAGTGTTTATATTAGCCTACTATCAAAATGACTTTAAAAGTCTTCTACAAGTGTTATAATGAAGACAAATGTAAGTGTCTATATTAGCCTACTGTCAAAATGACTTTAAAAGTCTTCTATAAGTGTTATAATGAAGACAACACATGATGTAAGTGTCTATATTAGCCTACTATCAAAATGTTTTTAAAAGTCTTATGTAAGTGTTATAATGAAGGCAACATATGATGTAAGTGTCTATATTAGCCTGCTATCAAAATGACTTTAAAAGTCTTCTATAAGTGTTATAATGAAGACAACACATGATGTAAGTGTCTATATTAGCCTACTATCAAAATGACTTTAAAGGTCTTATATAAGTGTTATAATGAAGACAACACATGATGGAAGTGTCTATATTAGCCTACTATCAAAATGACTTTAAAGGTCTTATGTAAGTGTTATAATGAAGGCAACACATGATGTAAGTGTCTATATTAGCCTACTATCAAAATGACTTTAAAAGTCTTATATAAGTGTTATAATGAAGGCAACACATGATGGAAGTGTCTATATTAGCCTACTATCAAAATGACTTTAAAAGTCTTCAATAAGTGTTATAATGAAGACAACACAAGATGTAAGTGTCTATATTAGCTATATTAGCCTACTATCAAAATGACTTTAAAAGTCTTCTACAAGTGTTATAATGAAGACAACACATGATGTAAGTGTCTATATTAGCCTACTATCAAAATGACTTTAAAAGTCTTTCATAAGTGTTATAATGAAGACAACACATGATGTGTCTATATTAGCTATAATAGCCTACTATCAAAATCACTTTAAAAGCCTTAGAAAGTGTTGAGAAAAAATAATTCAGTCTAAGCCTGGGCCCCTGGACAGGGGATCCAGACTGAAGCCAAGGGAAACAAACCTCATAGCCATAGCACAAGTAAACATGTGTGTAAGAGGGATACACCAAACATCAAAGGACATTCAAATGCCTGATCAGCACTCCAACAAGTCAATAAAATCAACAAAGCTCGCCTTTGTGCATTCACGCACTGTATAAAACATTTGGTGGACAAAACGAGACAATGAAGGAGTGGCGTTACACACGTCTTTCTGTGGCAGCGTCGGAGAAAGTCGCGCATGCAAACAAACGGTGGTGAGTTCAAGGACCGCCACAACTAGGACAAAACGGCGCTAATAAGTGAAGCTTTTCAAATATAAAGAGTGATTCTATGTTTAATATAATGAGTGTTTATATGTTTAATATAAATAGTGTTTATATGTGTAATATAAAGAGTGTTTATACGTGTAATATAGTGTTTCTATGTTTGATATAAATAGTGTTCCTATGTGTAATATAAATAGTGTTTCTATGTTTAATATAAAGAGTGTTTATATGTGTAATATAGTGTTTCTATGTTTGATATAAATAGTGTTTCTATGTGTAATATAAATAGTGTTTCTATGTTTGATATAAATAGTGTTTCTATGTGTAATATAAATAGTGTTTCTATGTTTGATATACATAGTGTTTCTATGTGTAATATAAATAGTGTTTCTATGTTCAATATAAATAGTGTTTCTATGTTTAATATAAAGAGTGTTTATATGTGTGATATAAATAGTGTTTCTATGTTTCATATAAAGAGTGTTTATGTGTTTAATATAAATAGTGTTTATATGTTTAATATAAATAGTGTTTATGTGTAATATAGTGTTTTTATGTTTAATATAAATAGTGTTTCTATGTTTAATATAAACAGTGTTTCTATGTTTAATAAAAAATAGTGTTTCTATGTTTAATATAAAGGGTATTTATATGTGTAATATAAATAGTGTTTATATGTGTAATATAAATATTGTTTCTATGTGTAATATAAATAGTGTTTCTATGTTTAATATACATACTGTTTCTATGTTTAGTATAAAGAGTGTTTATATGTGTAATATAGTGTTTATATGTTTGATATAAACATTGTTTCTATGTGTAATATAAATAGTGTTTCTAAGATTCATATAGTGTTTGTATGTTTGATATAAAGTGTTTATATTTTTAATATAAATAGTCTTTATTTGTGTAATATAGTGTTTGTATGTTTGATATAGTGTTTCTATGTTTAATATAAAGTGTTTATAAGTGTAATATAGTGTTTATATGTTTAATATAAATAGTGTTTATATGTTTAATATAAATAGTGTTTTTATGTATAATATAGTGTTTCTATGTTTAGTATAAATAGTGTTTCTATGTTTAGTATAAAGTGTTTATATGTTTAATATAAAGAGTGTTTATATGTTTAATATAAATAGTGTTTCTATGGTTAATATAAATAGTGTTTCTATGTTTAATATAAAGAGTGTTTATATGTTTTTATATAAATAGTGTTTATATGTGTAATATAGTGTTTCTATGTTTAATATAAAGTGTTTATATGTTTAATATAAAGAGTGTTTATATGTTTAATATAAATAGTGATTCTATGTTTAATATAAATAGTGTTTCTATGTTTAATATAAATAGTGTTTCTATGTTTAATATAAAGAGTGTTTATATGTTTAGTATAAATAGTGTTTATATGTGTAATATAAATAGTGTTTCTATGTTCAATATAAATAGTGTTTCTATGTTTAGTATAAAGAGTGAGTGTTTATATGTTTAATATAAAGTGGTTCTATGTTTAATATAAATAGTGTTTCTATGTTTAATATAAATAGTGTTTCTATGTTTAATATAAAGAGCGTTTATGTTTAGTATAAATAGTGTTTATATGTGTAATATAAATAGTGTTTCTATGTTCAATATAGTGTTTCTATGTTTAGTATAAAGAGTGAGTGTTTATATGTTTAATATAAATAGTGTTTCTATGTTTAATATAAATAGTGTTTCTATGTTTAATATAAAGAGTGTTTATATGTTTAATATAAATAGTGTTTATATGTGTAATATAAATAGTGTTTCTATGTGTAATATAGTGTTTCTATGTTTAATATAAATAGTGTTTATATGTTTTATATAAATAGTGTTTATATGTGTAATATAAATAGTGTTTCTATGTTTAATATAAAGTGTTTATATGTTTAATATAAAGAGTGTTTATATGTTTAGTATAAATAGTGTTTATATGTGTAATATAAATAGTGTTTCTATGTTCAATATAAATAATGTTTCTATGTTTAGTATAAAGAGTGAGTGTTTATATGTTTAATATAAAGTGTTTCTATGTTTAATATAAATAGTGTTTCTATGTTTAATATAAATAGTGTTTCTATGTTTAATATAAAGAGCGTTTATATGTTTAGTATAAATAGTTTTATATGTGTAATATAAATAGTGTTTCTATGTTCAATATAAATAGTGTTTCTATGTTTAGTATAAAGAGTGAGTGTTTATATGTTTAATATAAATTGTTTCTATGTTTAATATAAATAGTGTTTCTATGTTTAATATAAAGAGTGTTTATATGTTTAATATAAATAGTGTTTATATGTGTAATATAAATAGTGTTTATATGTGTAATATAGTGTTTCTATGTTTAATATAAATAGTGTTTCTATGTGTAATATGAATAGTGTTTCTATGTTTAATATAAATAGTGTTTATATGTGTAATATAAATAGTGTTTCTATGTTTAATATAAATAGTGTTTCTATGTTTAATATAAATAGTGTTTATATGTTTAATATAAAGAGTGTTTACATGTTTAGTATAAATAGTGTTTATATGTGTAATATAAATAGTGTTTCTATGTGTAATATAAAGAGTGTTTCTATGTGTAATATAAATAGTGTTTCTATGTGTAATATAAAGAGTGTTTATAAGTGTAAAATAGTGTTTATATGTTTAATATAGTTTTTCTATGTGTAATATAAATAGTGTTTCTATGTGTAATATGAATAGTGTTTCTATGTGTAATATAAATAGTGTTTCTATGTTTAATATAAATAGTGTTTCTATGTGTAATATAAAGAGTGTTTCTATGTGTAATATAAATAGTGTTTCTATGTTTAATATAAATAGTGTTTCCATGTTTAATATAAATAGTGTTTCTATGTTTAATATAAATAGTGTTTCTATGTTTAGTATAAATAGTGTTTATATGTTTAATATAAAGAGTGTTTATATGTTTAGTATAAATAGTGTTTATATGTGTAATATAAATAGTGTTTCTATGTTTAATATAAAGAGTGTTTCTATGTGTAATATAAATAGTGTTTCTATGTGTAATATAAAGAGTGTTTATAAGTGTAAAATAGTGTTTATATTTTTAATATAGTTTTTCTATGTGTAATATAAATAGTGTTTCTATGTGTAATATGAATAGTGTTTATATGTGTAATATAAATAGTGTTTCTATGTGTAATATAAAGAGTGTTTCTATGTTTAATATAAATAGTGTTTCTATGTGTAATATAAAGAGTTTTTATAAGTGTAATATAGTGTTTATATGTGTAATATAAATACTGTTTCTATGTTTAATATAAATAGTGTTTCTATGTGTAATATAATGCGTGGGATTTCTAACAATTAGGTAGGTTTGTGTCATGTTTGTCCCTCTAAAGCAGGCCTGGGCAATTATTTTGACTCGAGGGCCAAAATTATAGAAACAAATGTGTCCGTATATCTGATTTTTAGGAACACTAATGCAAAACCTAACAAAAATATCTGATTGAATGCTAAAAACTTTATGACAAAACGCCTTAAAAACATTTTTTACTGACTGAGACACCAAGAATGTGGCATTTACAATATTATGTATGAAGGATAAAACACTGAATATTGACAACATATGGTCTTCTAAAAGATCCCGAAAACCCGTTTTAGACCTGGCGTTCTAAGCAATAGGTCTTAGACTCTGGAACAACTTGCACCAGTCCCTTCCTGTCTTGACTGTTTTGAAACTTTCATTTGAAAACTTTTAGTAAAGCTTTTAGTTAATGCACCTTTTTAACTGTAATTTTTAATCTTAAAGATCCACATGTTTATATTGTGTTGAGAAAGTCCCTGGGGGTCTGAGCAAGGAGCACACATGACTTTTGCCTTATTTTCAGCACGTTCTCAAACTGTTGATTCAAGGTCAACTTCTTTTTTTTTTCTCTTTATCTGTGTCTCTTTTTTGCACCCGTTTGTTCACTTTTCAATGTAAGAACTGACAACGTCCGGTGAACTCGGTCTTGTACTTCTCAGAGACCTCAGATCTTTGGTGGATCGTAAAAAAATAAAATAAAATAAAGTACCGTTAGGGTTCAATATGACATTTTACAGCTATCACAGAACCCTTCTGGGAAGGCTGTCCACAAGGTTGCAGAGTTTTCTTATAGGAATTGTCCATTATTCTTCCGAAAAAGCGCATTGCTGATGTCACACACTGAAGGCCTGGCTCTCAGTCTCCGTTCTAATTCATCCCAAAGGTGTTCACGTCAGGTCTCTGAGCAGGCCAGTCAAGTTCATCCACACCAGACTCTGTCATCCATGTCTTTATGGACCCTGTTTTGTGCATTGGTGCACGGTCATGTCGGAAGAGGAAGGGGTCAGCTCCAAACTGTTCCCACGAGGTCGGGAAGCATGGAATTGTCAAAGATATTTTAGTATCCTGGATTATTCAACGTTCCTTTCACTGGAACTAGCTCTTGAAAAACAACCCCACACCATAATTCCTCCTCCAACAAGATTCACACTCGGCACAATGCAGTCCGAAATGTAGCGTTCTCCTGGTCCATCAGGTTTCCAGATATAAAAGCGGGACTCATCAGTCCAGAGAAGGCGTCTCCACTGCTCTAGAGTCCAATGGCAACGTGCTTTACACCACAGCATCCCACACTTTGCGTTGGACTTGCTGATGTATGGCTTAGATGCAGCCGCACAGCCTTGGAAAGCCATTCCATGAAGCTCTCTGTGTACTGCACGTGTGCTGATTGGAAGGTCACAGGTAGCAAGTAACTGGGGAGAAAGTATTTGCACTATGCTGACCCTTCTCTGTCAGTTTACATGGCCTACCACTTTGTGACTGAGTTGCTGTTGTTCCCAAACTCTTCCGTATCTCATGTGTGACTGCCATCATATTGCAGTCCACACCTATCTCTTATGTCTGACAGCCATCATATTACAGTCTACACCTATATCTTATGTGTGACAGCCATCATATTGCAGTCTACACCTATCTCTTATGTGTGACAGCCATCATATTGCAGTCTACACCTATCTCTTATGTGTGGCAGCCATCATATTGCAGTTTACACCTATCTCTTATGTGTGACTGCCATCATATTGCAGTCTACACCTATCTCTTATGTGTGACAGCCATTTTATTGCAGTCTACACCTATCTCCTATGTGTGACTGCCATTTTATTGCAGTCTACACCTATCTCTTATGTGTGACAGCCATCATATTGCGGTCTGCACGCATCTCTTATGTGGGACTGCCATCATATTGCAGTCTACACCTATCTTATGTGTGACTGCCATCATCTGGCCATCTACACGTATTAATCATGTGTGACTGCCATCATATGGCAGTCTACACATATCTCTCATGTGCGACTGCCATCATCTGGCAGTCGACACGTATCTTTCAAGTGTGACTGCCATCATATGGCAGTCTACACATATCCCTCATGTGTGACTGCCGTCATATTGCAGTCTACACGTATCTCTCATGTGTGACTGCCATCATATTGTAGTCTACATGTATCTCTCATGTGTGACTGCCATCATATTGTAGTCTACATGTATCTCTCATGTGTGACTGCTGTCATATTGCAGTCTACATGTATCTCTCATGTGTGACTGCTGTCATATTGCAGTCTACACATCTCGTATGTGTGACTACCATCATATTGCAGTCTGCACTTATCTCCTATGTGTGACAGCCATCATATTGCAGTCTACACCTATCTCTTTTGTGTGACTGCCATCATATTGCAGTCCACACCTATCTCTTATGTGTGACTGCCATCATATTGCAGTCTACACCTATCTCCTATGTGTGACTGCCATCATATTGCAGTCTACACCTATCTCTTATGTGTGACAGCCATCATATTGCAGTCTACACTTATCTCCTATGTGTGACAGCCATCATATTGCAGTCTACATCTATCTCTTATGTGTGACAGCCATCAAATTGCAGTCTACACCTATCTCTTATGTGTGACAGCCATCATATTGCAGTCTACACTTATCTCTTATGTGTTACTGCCATCATATTGCAGTCTACACCTATCTCCTATGTGTGAAAGCCATTTTATTGTAGTCTACACCTATAGCTTATGTGTGACAGCCATTTTATTGCAGTCTACACCTATCTCTTATGTGTGACAGCCATCATATTGCGGTCTGCACGCACCTCTTATGTGTGACTGCCATCATATTGCAGTCTACACCTATCTCTTATGTGTGACAGCCATCATATTGCAGTCTACACTTATCTCCTATGTGTGACAGCCATCATATTGCAGTCTACATCTATCTCTTATGTGTGACAGCCATCAAATTGCAGTCTACACCTATCTCTTATGTGTGACAGCCATCATATTGCAGTCTACACTTATCTCTTATGTGTGACTGCCATCATATTGCAGTCTACACCTATCTCCTATGTGTGAAAGCCATTTTATTGTAGTCTACACCTATAGCTTATGTGTGACAGCCATTTTATTGCAGTCTACACCTATCTCTTATGTGTGACAGCCATCATATTGCGGTCTGCACGCATCTCTTATGTGTGACTGCCATCATATTGCAGTCTACATGTATCTCTCATGTGTGACTGCTGTCATATTGCAGTCTACATGTATCTCTTATGTGTGACTGCCATCATATTGCAGTCTACACCTATCTCTTATGTGTGACTGCCATCATATTGCAGTCCACACCTATCTCTTATGTCTGACAGCCATCATATTACAGTCTACACCTATATCTTATGTGTGACAGCCATCATATTGCAGTCTACACCTATCTCTTATGTGTGACAGCCATCATATTGCAGTTTACACCTATCTCTTATGTGTGGCAGCCATCATATTGCAGTTTACACCTATCTCTTATGTGTGACTGCCATCATATTGCAGTCTACACCTATCTCTTATGTGTGACAGCCATTTTATTGCAGTCTACACCTATCTCCTATGTGTGACTGCCATTTTATTGCAGTCTACACCTATCTCTTATGTGTGACAGCCATCATATTGCGGTCTGCACGCATCTCTTATGTGGGACTGCCATCATATTGCAGTCTACACCTATCTTATGTGTGACTGCCATCATCTGGCCATCTACACGTATTAATCATGTGTGACTGCCATCATATGGCAGTCTACACATATCTCTCATGTGCGACTGCCATCATCTGGCAGTCGACACGTATCTTTCAAGTGTGACTGCCATCATATGGCAGTCTACACATATCCCTCATGTGTGACTGCCGTCATATTGCAGTCTACACGTATCTCTCATGTGTGACTGCCATCATATTGTAGTCTACATGTATCTCTCATGTGTGACTGCCATCATATTGTAGTCTACATGTATCTCAGGTGTGACTGCTGTCATATTGCAGTCTACATGTATCTCTCATGTGTGACTGCTGTCATATTGCAGTCTACACATCTCGTATGTGTGACTACCATCATATTGCAGTCTGCACTTATCTCCTATGTGTGACAGCCATCATATTGCAGTCTACACCTATCTCTTTTGTGTGACTGCCATCATATTGCAGTCCACACCTATCTCTTATGTGTGACTGCCATCATATTGCAGTCTACACCTATCTCCTATGTGTGACTGCCATCATATTGCAGTCTACACCTATCTCTTATGTGTGACAGCTATCATATTGCAGTCTACACTTATCTCCTATGTGTGACAGCCATCATATTGCAGTCTACATCTATCTCTTATGTGTGACAGCCATCAAATTGCAGTCTACACCTATCTCTTATGTGTGACAGCCATCATATTGCAGTCTACACTTATCTCTTATGTGTTACTGCCATCATATTGCAGTCTACACCTATCTCCTATGTGTGAAAGCCATTTTATTGTAGTCTACACCTATAGCTTATGTGTGACAGCCATTTTATTGCAGTCTACACCTATCTCTTATGTGTGACAGCCATCATATTGCGGTCTGCACGCACCTCTTATGTGTGACTGCCATCATATTGCAGTCTACACCTATCTCTTATGTGTGACAGCCATCATATTGCAGTCTACACTTATCTCCTATGTGTGACAGCCATCATATTGCAGTCTACATCTATCTCTTATGTGTGACAGCCATCAAATTGCAGTCTACACCTATCTCTTATGTGTGACAGCCATCATATTGCAGTCTACACTTATCTCTTATGTGTGACTGCCATCATATTGCAGTCTACACCTATCTCCTATGTGTGAAAGCCATTTTATTGTAGTCTACACCTATAGCTTATGTGTGACAGCCATTTTATTGCAGTCTACACCTATCTCTTATGTGTGACAGCCATCATATTGCGGTCTGCACGCATCTCTTATGTGTGACTGCCATCATATTGCAGTCTACATGTATCTCTCATGTGTGACTGCTGTCATATTGCAGTCTACATGTATCTCTTATGTGTGACTGCCATCATATTGCAGTCTACACCTATCTCTTATGTGTGACTGCCATCATATTGCAGTCTACACGTATCTCTCGTGTGACTGCCATCATATTGCAGTCTACACGTATCTGTCATGTGTGACTCCCATCTACTGGTCAAACTTCTCATTTCATCATGTACCAAATAAAATAGCTTTAAGGTCGGTAAGTACAACAAGAATTATGGTGCAGTGTTGATTTTTGAGAAAATGAAAGGATTTTTGTTACGCCTCATAGTCCGAAAATGACAGCATTCAATTTCTAATCACACATGGAATTAAGACGGTTCAGACAATGTGAGGACCTTGGATCAATGAGTCGATTGTGCTGTCAATTTCTTTATTGCAGTTTTGTCACGTGGTAGAAAAGATGTCAACTGGACTTAATAAACATTGGACCAGGCAGTAGACTCCCTTCAGACATTTTTCTCCTCATTTTTTTCAAGACTGGTGTTTACTGCGAGTGACCTCCCACCAGCTGCAGCTCACGGGTCTTTCCTCAGGGATCAAGCGGCCTTCTGTGCGACTCGCAAGCCCCGCCCCCCCAAAGCCCTCTCACACACTAAAGCGCCCACTTACTGGTTTAGTGGAAGTCTTTTCAAAGGGCTCTCAAAGGAAGGTTCGCTGTGGAGGTTCCATTTCCCCTTTTGGAAATGGCAAAGTGGAGCCATGCAAGTCACAAGGAAGTCCCAAGTGACTGCGGTGAGCTCCTGCGAGGAAACAAACAAGTCACATGACAAGTCATGTGCTAATCTGTTGACGAAAGCCAGGTTCTCCATGGTTTGCAGCTGCCCCCCCCCCCACCCCCACCTTATGGCTGCAGGGTTAGTTAGCGTTCCCATGTCTTGCTTCACAACTTAATCCTTCTTTGAAATGATTATAACCCCCACCGTGTTGTTGTTGGCCCCCCGGCCTCAGTGTTTGGTCAACACTGCAGTGGTCCGTCAAGTCCTCACTTATCCAGATCTGACCCGCTCCATCATCCGAATAATGTTTAATCAGCAGAGGCAAAGTGTTTACTTTGAACAAAAAGTGCATTTTAATCACAAAAAAGGCTAAAATATACGTCAATCATTCATCCATCCAGCCATCTTCTTCCGCTTATCTGAGGTCAAGTCGCGGGGGCAGCAGCCTAAGCAGAGAAGCCCAGACTTACCTTTTCCCAACCACTTTGTCCAGCTCCTCCCAAGGGATCCCGAGGCGTTCCCAGGCCAGCCGGGAGACAGTCTTCCCAACGATGCAGCGGCTTTACTTTTTATATATATATATATATATATATATCTATATATATATATATATATATATATATATATATATATATATATATATATATATATATATATATATATATATATATATATATATATATTTCCTTGAATTGATGCCAGGGCGTTAATTGATTTAAAACCTCTTCTCACTCCTGCACTTACCAAAGGTACGCAGTAAAAATTTGAGTGTGATGTAAGTTTGGACCTTAAATCCTACTGAATAGCTCTTAATCTTCTTCCCTTCTTGCGATTTCAAATTACCGGTATTGATATCAGCCTCCTCCATT
>NC_084629.1:38782089-38904589 GCF_033978795.1 Nerophis ophidion | reverse complement strand
TTAGCTGAGTAGTGATGGAGTCCCATGTTTACCTCGAGCTCCGCGAGCCCTCACGTTGGAATGTAGGCGGCCACACCCACGGCTTCATGTCTGCACAGGGAGCTGCTTACCTCCCCGCCGCGGGGGGAGTTCACACCTGGCGGGGCCCGCTGAGCAGGATTTGGGCGGAGGGAGACGGGTTTGTGGTAGTCAGGCGTGGTGTGACGGTGGACCCTCGCAGGCTCTGCTCGTAGTCTTCGGTAGCAGAGAGGACGCACCATGGATCTTATGTCAGCACACTGAGGTAAGAAATGGTGTGGAAGAACTTTACCTCGGCGCCCAGAGGAGGGAACGTGTTTGTTTTGACTGTGGTTTGGTGCAGCGTGGGTCTTGTTCACCCAACTTTAGTCCGGTTCAGCAGCTGCTAACAAACACTCTCGCTATGTTCTACCTACTGACTTAGTTTCTATTAGGGTGGTCCCCCATACCAATGATTCTATTTCCGTACTTTTCTAAACCAAGGGAACACCAAAAAACTTCATTATTGTCTTTATTGTAACAAAACATGTTAGTGTACATGAAACTTGTTTATTATTGTCATTTAGTCCTTAAATAAAATGTTGAACATGTCTTTTAGTAGTAAGTAAACAAACAGACTCCTAATTAGTAACATATTATGTCATTTATCTACCTATTATTTTGTACACATTATGAGGGACAAACTGTAAAAAATGGATTATTAATTTACTTGTTCATTTACTGTTAATATCTGCTTATTTTCTGTTTTAACACGTTCTATCTAAACTTCTGTTCAAATGTAATAATCACTTATTCTTCTCTTCTTTGATACTTGACATTGGTTTTGGATGATACCACACATTTAGGTATCGATCCGATACCAAGTAGTTCCAGGATCATACAGTAAAATTTATACCTAATAAGCCAATAATAATATGGTTAAAAAATACTGATGTAGAGGGTAGGTGTCGGGCTGTTTGCTCTTTTAACATGTTGTATCTACACTTCTCTTCAAATGTAATAATCACTTATTCTTCTCTTCTTTCATACTTTGAATTAGTTTTGGATGATACCACACATTTAGGTATCGATCCGATACCAAGTAGTTTCAGGATCATACGGTAAAATATATACCTAATAAGCCAATAATAATCCATCCATCCATCCATTTTCTACCGCTTATTCCCTTTCGGGGTCGCGGGGGGCGCTGGCGCCTATCTCAGCTACAATCGGGCGGAAGGCGGGGTACACCCTGGACAAGTTGCCCAATAATATGGTTAAAAAACATAGATGTAGAGGGTAGGTCTCGCGCTGTTTGCTCTTTTAACATGTTCTATCTACACTTCTGTTCAAATGTAATAATCACTTATTCTTCTCTTCTTTCATACTTTGCATTAGTTTTGGATGATACCACACATTTAGGTATCGATCCGATACCAAGTAGTTTCAGGATCATACAGTAAAATATATACCTAATAATCCATCCATCCATCCATTTTCTACCGCTTATTCCCTTTCGGGGTCACGGGGGGCGCTGGCGCCTATCTCAGCTACAATCGGGCGGAAGGCGGGGTACACCCTGGACAAGTCGCCTAATAATATGGTTAAAAAATATAGATGTAGAGGGTAGGTGTCGCGCTGTTTGCTCTTTTAACATGTTCTATCTACACTTCTGTTCAAATGTAATAATCACTTATTCTTCTCTTCTTTCATACTTTGCATTAGTTTTGGATGATACCACACATTTAGGTATCGATCCGATACCAAGTAGTTTCAGGATCATACAGTAAAATATATACCTAATAAGCCAATAATAATCCATCCATCCATCCATCCATTTTCTACCGCTTATTCCCTTTCGGGGTCACGGGGGGCGCTGGCGCCTATCTCAGCTACAATCGGGCGGAAGGCGGCTTACACCGTGGACAAATCGCCCAATAATATGGTTAAAAAATATAGATGTAGAGGGTAGGTGTCAGGCTGTTTGCTCTTTTAACATGTTCTATCTACACTTCTGTTCTGTTATGGTTTACTAAGGGAGGACGTGACGGCAAACGGACACCAGGTGGCAGTATGTCCAAATATTTATTAATATATATATGTAATAATAAATCAACAGAAAACATACTAAGTAAATGGAGCGTGGCAAAAACTATAGAGTGTATGGTGTTACTCTAAGTGTGTAAATTAACTGAAGTGTGTTTTACCCAAGTGTTGACAAAAGAGAACGCGGAAGTCCGTGGGGCAGGCAGGGGGTTCAGGTCAAACGAGCGAGGAGTCGAGGTACAAAGGAGGCAGTCAGAATCCAGAGGGAGATCCAGGGAAAAGAGTGAGACGCACAGCTCACCTTGCGGGCGACGGAGAATTCTGTGGGGACACGGGAAAAGACACTGAGAACACGTAGAGGTACAGGGCACAGGGAGAGCAGGTTTGCATAACGCAGGGTGATTGCTTACGGTACGCATTTGGAACTAAGTTCCCGCACGGATCCCTGTGTCCACTGGTCTTTTATGCTGCTCATCGTCAGTCACAGGTGTGTCCTGCAGCCGGCTGCGGCGGAGAGTGGGCGCGGTCCGCTTGATGAATGCGGGGGCGTGTCTGGAGTGCGCTGTCGGCGGGTCCTCTGGTTGGACTCGCAGCGGAGAGAGACGCAGAATGCGCATGTCCCACAACAGTATCCCCCCCCTATGGACAGATTCCAGATGTCCTAGAATCTGAACACCCCCAAAAGCAGGAACAAAAATCAAGGGAGGGTGGAGGGGTGAACTGGTGGTGGGTCGCCAGCCCAAGTGTCTCAGAAGCCATCGGGGACAAGTCTGGTGGCGGCGTCGGGTGGACCGCCGCTGCGGCCGGCGAAGTGGACGACCAAAGAACGGTCGACGTCTTGGCCGTCGGTAAGGCGGGCGCGAATGGTTCCCTGGTGCGGGCCGCCGGACACGAGGAGGTGGACGGCACTGTAGTGAGGACCGCCGGACACAAGGAGTTGGGCGGCGCCGAGCTGCAGCCCGCCGGACACGAGGAGATGGCTGAGGAGCTGAAGCCAGTGCTACTGGCTGAGGGGCGGGGGTCAGGGCCAGCCTAGGTATGGGTGCTAGCTCACAGGCTAGCCTGGGGACAGGTGCTAGCTCAGGGGCTTGCCAAGGGGCTGGTGCTAGCTCGGGGGCTGGCTCGGGGACTGGGGCTAGCTCGGGGGCTGGCTCGGGAACTGACGCTAGCTCTGGGGCTGGCTCGGGAACTGACGCTAGCTCGGGGGCTGGCTCGGGGACTGACGCTAGCTCGGGGGCTGGCTCGGGGACTGACGCTAGCTCGGGGGCTGGCTCGGGGACTGACGCTAGCTCGGGGGCTGGCTCGGGGACTGACGCTAGCTCGGGGGCTGGCTCGGGGACTGGCGCTAGCTCGGGGGCTAGCTCGGGGACTGGCGCTAGCTCGGGGGCTAGCTCGGGGACTGGCGCTAGCTCGGAGGCTAGCTCGGGGACTGGCGCTAGCTCGGAGACTAGCTGTGGGTCTTGTGCTAGCTCGGGGGCTAGTCGAGGGGCTGGTGCTAGCTCAGGTGCTAGCTTCGGGACAGGTACTAGCTCGGAGGCTAGCCAGGGGACTGGTGGCTGCGGCTGGGAAAAACGGAAGATAGGTGGGATATCTCGGGCAGGGGGAAGTCTGCCTGGTTGCAGCTGTGCTACCACATTAGCACAGCCACTAGTACAAAAATGAAAAACAGATTGTATAGGAATGGCAGGGGTTTGCCTGGCTGGGTGTAGATGCGCCACCACATCAGCACAGTCACCAGCACTATCCCCCCCTTCCGAATGCGGATGCCAAACGCCTCCAGCTGACTGAGGAATTGTCACTAAGGGTGGGAGGTGGGTGGCCAGGCGCCGGGCAAATTCATCCCTCCCCGTATTGAAATTAAACAGTCCCTTGACGGAGTGTTGAGGGCTATAAAAATTGTCCATGGTGGAGGAAAAAGACATCCTGAGAGGGGCAAAAAGGAAGGAGGAAAGGCGAGAAAACAAAAAAAAACAAACAAAAAGTCACTGGGACAGAGCTAAAGTCACTGGGGGCTATGAAAACAACAACAAAAAATACTGTGGCGTCAGGTCCTACTATTTAATTTTTCTGGCGGGAACTTACTGTTATGGTTTACTAAGGGAGGACGTGACGGCAAACGGACACCAGGTGGCAGTATGTCCAAATATTTATTAATATATATATGTAATAATAAATCAACAGAAAACATACTAAGTAAATGGAGCGTGGCAAAAACTATAGAGTGTATGGTGTTACTCTAAGTGTGTAAATTAACTGAAGTGTGTTTTACCCAAGTGTTGACAAAAGAGAACGCGGAAGTCCGTGGGGCAGGCAGAGGGTTCAGGTCAAACGAGCGAGGAGTCGAGGTACAAAGGAGGCAGTCAGAATCCAGAGGGAGATCCAGGGAAAAGAGTGAGACGCACAGCTCACCTTGCGGGCGACGGAGAATTCTGTGGGGACACGGGAAAAGACACTGAGAACACGTAGAGGTACAGGGCACAGGGAGAGCAGGTTTGCATAACGCAGGGTGATTGCTTACGGTACGCATTTGGAACTAAGTTCCCGCACGGATCCCTGTGTCCACTGGTCTTTTATGCTGCTCATCGTCAGTCACAGGTGTGTCCTGCAGCCGGCTGCGGCGGAGAGTGGGCGCGGTCCGCTTGATGAATGCGGGGGCGTGTCTGGAGTGCGCTGTCGGCGGGTCCTCTGGTTGGACTCGCAGCGGAGAGAGACGCAGAATGCGCATGTCCCACAACATGTTCAAATGTAATAATCACTTATTCTTCTCTTCTTTCATACTTTGCATTAGTTTTGGATGATACCACACATTTAGGTATCGATCCGATACCAAGTAGTTTCAGGATCATACAGTAAAATATATACCTAATAATCCATCCATCCATCCATTTTCTACCGCTTATTCCCTTCCGGGGTCGCGGGGGGCGCTGGCGCCTATCTCAGCTACAATCGGGCGGAAGGCGGGGTACACCCTGGACAAGTCGCCCAATAATATGGTTAAAAAATATAGATGTAGAGGGTAGGTGTCGCGCTGTTTGCTCTTTTAACATGTTCTATCTACACTTCTGTTCAAATGTAATAATCACTTATACTTCTCTTCTTTCATACTTTGCATTAGTTTTGGATGATACCACACATTTAGGTATCGATCCGATACCAAGTAGTTTCAGGATCATACAGTAAAATATATACCTAATAAGCCAATAATAATCCATCCATTAATACATTTTCTACCGCTTATTCCCTTTCGGGGGCGCTGGCGCCTATCTCAGCTACAATCGGGCGGAAGGCGGGGTACACCCTGGACAAGTCGCCTAATAATATGGTTAAAAAATATAGATGTAGAGGGTAGGTGTCTCGCTGTTTGCTCTTTTAACATGTTCTATCTACACTTCTGTTCAAATGTAATAATCACTTATTCTTCTCTTCTTTCATACTTTGTATTAGTTTTGGATGATACCACACATTTAGTTAGCGATCCGATACCAAGTAGTTTCAGGATCATACATTAAAATATATACCTAATAAGCCAATAATAATAATACGGTTAAAAAATACTGATGTAGAGGGTAAGTGTCGCGCTGTTTGCTCTTTTAACATGTTCTATCTACACTTCTGTTCAAATGTAATAATCACCTATTATTCTCTTCTTTGATACTTGACATTGGTTTTGGAAGATACCACACATTTAGGTATTGATCCGATACCAATGAGTTACAGGATCATACAATAAAATATACTACCTATTAAAGCAATATCGATGCAGAGGGTAGGTGTCGCGCTGTTTTCTGTTTTAACATGTTCTATCTACACTTCTGTTCAAATGTAATAATCACTTATTCTTCTCTTCTTTGATACTTGACATTGGTTTTGGATGATACCACACATGTAGGTATTGATCCGATACCAAGTAGTTCCAGGATCATACAGTAAAATTTATACCTAATAAGCCAATAATAATATGGTTAAAAAATACTGATGTAGAGGGTAGGTGTCGGGCTGTTTGCACTTTTAACATGTTCTATTTACACTTCTGTTCAAATGTAATAATCACTTATTCTTCTCTTCTTTCATACTTTGAATTAGTTTTGGATGATACCACACATTTAGGTATCGATCCGATACCAAGTAGTTCCAGGATCATACAGTAAAATTTATACCTAATAAGCCAATAATAATATGGTTAAAAAATACTGATGTAGAGGGTAGGTGTCGCGCTGTTTGCTCTTTTAACATGTTCTATCTACACTTCTGTTCAAATGTAATAATCACTTATTCTCTTCTTTCATACTTTGTATTAGTTTTGGATGATACCACACATTTAGGTATCGATCCGATACCAAGTAGTTTCAGGATCATACAGTAAAATATATACCGAATAAGCCAATAATAATAATACGGTTAAAAAATACTGATATAGAGGGTAGGTGTTGCGCTTTTTGCTCTTTTAACATGTTCTACATACACTTCTGATCAAATGTAATAATCACTTATTCTTCTTTTCTTTGATACTTGACATTGGTTTTGGAAGATACCACACATTTAGGTATTGATCCTATACCAATGAGTTACAGGATCATACAATAAAATATACTACCTAATAAAGCAATATTGATGTAGAGGGTAGGTGTCGCACTGTTTTCTGTTTTAACATGTTCTATCTACACTTCTGTTCAAATGTAATGATCACTTATTCTTCTCTTCTTTGATACTTTACATTAGTTTTGGACAATACCACACATTTAGGTGTCGATCCGATACCAGGTAGTTACAGGATCATACATTGGTCATATTAATAATAATAATAATAATTGATTATATTTATATCGCGCTTATCTATTGTTAGATACTAAAGGCGCTCACAGAGAAGTGGGAACCCATCATTCATTCACACCAGGTGGTGGTAAGCTACATCTGTAGCCATAGCTGCTCTGGGGTAGACTGACGGCAGCGTGGTCACCAGTTTGCGTCGAAACATGGAAGTGTAGCTCCTCTCTACTAAATGCAAGTGCTCCTAAAGCATGTTGTATTGTAAGTTTCTGAGCTGTTCTCTAAACATGGTATTAAGTAACCATGATCTCACATTCTTCAAATGTTACGTGTTCGCTGGGTTAGCGCAGACACATGCGGATCAGTGTGTGAAACTGCTGTCGAAACATGGAAGTGTAGCTCCTCTTCACTAAATGCAAGTGCTCCTAAAGCATGTTGTATTGTAAGTTTCTGAGCTGTTTTCTAAACGTGGTATTAAGTAACCATGAGGTAACATTCTTCAAATGTTATGCAGGGTTAGTGCGGACACATGCGGATCAGTGTGTGAAACTGCTGTCGAAACATGGAAGTGTAGCTCCTCTCCTCTAAAGTGCAAGTGCTCCTAAAGCATCTTGTATTGTAAGTTTATGAGCGATTTTTTTAAAAGTAGTACTAAGTAACCATGATCTAACATTCTTCAAATGTTACGCTGGGTTAGTGCGGACACATGCGGATCAGTGTGTGAAACTGCTGTCTGAACATGGAAGTGTAGCTCCTCTCCACTAAATGCAAGTGCTCCTAAAGCATGTTGTATTGTAAGTTTCTGAGCTGTTTTCTAAACGTGGTACTAAGTAACCATGATCTCACATTCTTTAAATGTTAATCAGGGTTAGTGCAGACACAAGCGGATCAGTGTGTGAAACTGCTGTCTAAACATGGAAGTGTAGCTCCTCTCCACTAAAATGCAAGTGCTCCTAAAGCAGTATTACAAATTCTGTATTCCTACAAAATCTGCCTAGACACCAGGTATTTTCTTTTTTGGAGTACGGTGGAAGTGAGTTTGTTTTTCATGCTCGCTCTACTGAAGCGCGGCAGAAGGTTCCGGTGATGCAAGCGGTGACGGCGTGGGCGTGTCACGGCGCAGACTCGTTAGTAGCAGACAAGTGTAGACTTAGTGCAGTGCAAATAATTACAAAAGCAAACAAGCAGCCAGGACCTTGAAGTCAGGACTTTGCACTCAGGAAGAGTTTTTTCTTGTTCTTGTTTAACAGAAATATTGTTTTTTTTTTGTACTCCTTTTTCAATTTCCTCTCCTTCTTTGTCAAATTCCCGTGACGCTTCCCGACCGCTCCTCACTTTCCTGTTTTGTGCTGGCAAGTTCAAACATAACCGCTGTCAACGTGCACGCTCAGAACTAATAATAGCACGTCACGCAGGCCTATTGTGCTGACTCACCTCCTAGTCCGCCCTCTTCCACGCAAGTGTAAAAATAAGAGAGCTGTTGGATGAACTCGGGGGGTGTCTTGAGCCCATATTGATAGCAGATATATTTACGCTACTCGCAAAATTAAAATCAGTATCAGATGATATCAGCTTGCGTGAAGAGTGTCTGATACAAGCAGTCCTGCACAGTGTTGACTTGTGTGTGATATCATCTGCGATACAAGCTGTCTATATATTTATGTACGTACTGTATATGTATGTAAATATGTATATATACATTTGTCTGCAAAGAGGTGGTGACTCGTCTTCTGCCCCAATATATATATATATATATATATATATATATATATATATATATATATATATTTGAAGCGTCACCAGCCTCCTCGGAGAGTCAGGCAGGGCTAAAGCAATAACAAATGTTTTTATAGCAGCAGATTTAAGTCCAAATTGCATTAAAAACTAGATTTTGACCCACCTCTATGGTGGAAGAACAATGAGCCTATATATCCTCTTACTGCCAAGTTAGCCAGGCTAATAAAAGTCTCAATCAATCAATTAAAAAACACACTTTATATGTAGAAAGGTTTTGTTAAGAAACCATTCTGAGCCTTATCTTATTTAGTTTTTATTTTATACACGTTGACCACATTAACATTGGCAATGGACCCTGTGTGTATATGTGTGTTATGCCATTGTTTACAAATTGGGTAAATAAATAACCCCCCAAAATTTACATTTTGTAGTTTTTTTACTGTACCGAAAATGAACCGAACCATGACATCTAAACCGAGGTACGTACCGAACTGAAATATTTGTATCGGTTTTGTCAAATCCTCAAGACTCCCTGCATCGGTGTTGTATCAGAAGTGACAACGTATCAACACACTCGACTATTAGTTACCCAGGAACCTGTATGGTGACATTCTTGCAGCTTGTATCATCAATCCATTTGTTTTGCTGTCTTCTCAACCCTGCTTGTTATGTTGTCTTCTCAACCCCACGTGTTATGTTGTCTTCTCAACTCCGCTTATTTTGTTGTCTTATCAACCCTGCTTCTTTTGTTGTCTTATCAACTCCCACTTGTCATGTTGTCTTCTCAACCCCACTTGTTATGTTGTCTTCTCAACTCCACTTCTTTTGTTGTCTTATCAACCCTGCTTCTTTTGTTGTCTTCTTAACCCCCACTTGTTTTGTTGTCTTGTCAACCCCACTTGTTATGTTGTCTTTTTAACCCCCACTTCTTTCGTTGTCTTCTGAACCCCACTTGTTATGTTGTCTTCTCAACCCCCACTTGTTAGGTTGTCTTCTCAACCCCGCTTGTTAGGTTGTCTTCTCAACCCCCACTTGTTTTGTTGTCTTCTCAACTCCGCTTGTTATGTGGTCTTCTCAAGCCCGCTTGTTATGTTGTCTTTTCAACTCCGCTTGTTATGTTGTCTTCTCAACCCCACTTGTTATGTGGTCTTCTCAACCCCACTTGTTATGTTGTCTTCTCAACTCCGCTTGTTATGTTGTCTTCTCAACCCCACTTGTTATGTTGTCTTCTCAACTCCACTTCTTTTGTTGTCTTATCAACCCTGCTTCTTTTGTTGTCTTCTTAACCCCCACTTGTTTTGTTGTCTTGTCAACCCCACTTGTTATGTTGTCTTCTTAACCCCCACTTGTTTCGTTGTCTTCTGAACCCCACTTGTTATGTTTTCTTCTCAACCCCCACTTGTTATGTTCTCTTCTCAACCCCGCTTTTTATGTTGTCTTCTCGACCCCGCTTGTTATGTTGTCTTCTCAACCTCACTTTTTATGTTGTCTTCTCAACCCCCGCTTGTTATGTTGTCTTCTCAACCCCACTTGTTATGTTGTCTTCTCAACCCTGCTTGTTAGGTTGTCTTCTCAACCCCCACTTATGTGGTCTTCTCAACCCTGCTTGTTAGGTTGTCTTCTCAACCCCCACTTATTTTGTTGTCTTCTCAACTCCGCTTTTTATGTGGTCTTCTCAACCCCGCTTGTTATGTTGTCTTTTCAACTCCGCTTGTTATGTTGTCTTCTCAACCCCACTTGTTATGTTGTCTTCTCAACTCTGCTTCTTTTGTTGTCTTATCAACCCCCACTTGTCATGTTGTCTTCTCAACTCCGCTTCTTTTGTTGTCTTATCAACCCTGCTTCTTTTGTTGTCTTCTTAACCCCCACTTGTTTTGTTGTCTTGTCAACCCCACTTGTTATGTTGTCTTCTTAACCCCCACTTGTTTCGTTGTCTTCTGAACCCCACTTGTTATGTTGTCTTCTCAACCCCCACTTGTTATGTTCTCTTCTCAACCCCGCTTTTTATGTTGTCTTGTCAACCCCACTTGTTATGTTGTCTTCTCAACCTCACTTTTTATGTTGTCTTCTCAACCCCCGCTTGTTATGTTGTCTTCTCAACCCTCACTTGTTATGTTGTCTTCTCAACCCTGCTTGTTATGTTGTCTTCTCAACCCCCACTTATGTTGTCTTCTCAACCCCCACTTGTTATGTTGTCTTCTCAACCCTGCTTGTTATGTTGTCTTCTCAACCCCAACTTATGTTGTCTTCTCAACCCCGCTTCTTTTGTTGTCTTCTCAACCCCCACTTGTTATGTTGTCTTCTCAACCCTCACTTGTCACTTGTTATGTTGTCTTCTCAACCCCGCTTTTTATGTTGTCTTCTCAACCCCCACTTGTTATGTTGTCTTCTCAACCCTGCTTTTTATGTTGTCTTCTCAACCCCCGCTTGTTATGTTGTCTTCTCAACCCCCACTTGTTATGTTGTCTTCTCAACCCCCACTTGTTATGTTGTCTTCTCAACCCCCACTTGTTATGTTGTCTTCTCAACCCCGCTTGTTATGTTGTCTTCTCAACCCCACTTGTTATGTTGTCTTCTCAACCCCCACTTGTTATGTTGTCTTCTTAACCCCGCTTCTTTTGTTGTCTTCTCAACCCCCACTTGTTATGTTGTCTTCTGAACCCCGCTTATTCTGTTGTCTTCTCAACCCTGCTTGTTATGGTGTCTTTTCAACCCCCACTTATGTTGTCTTTTCAACTCCCAGTTGTTATGTTGTCTTCTCAACCCCCACTTGTTATGTTGTCTTCTCAACCCCCACTTGTTATGTTGTCTTCTCAACCCCACTTGTTATGTTGTCTTCTCAACCCCGCTTGTTATGTTGTCTTCTCAACCCCGCTTGTCATGTTGTCTTCTCAACCCCACTTGTTATGTTGTCTTCTCAACCCCGCTTCTTTTGTTGTGTTCTCAACCCCCACTTGTTATGTTGTCTTCTCAACCCCCACTTGTTATGTTGTCTTCTCAACCCCCACTTGTTATGTTGTCTTCTCAACCCTGCTTGTTATGTTGTCTTCTCAACCCCCACTTGTTATGTTGTCTTCTCAACCCCGCTTCTTTTGTTTTCTTCTCAACCCCGCTTCTTTTGTTGTCTTCTCAACCCCACTTGTTATGTCTTATCGACCCCGCTTGTCATGTTGTCTTCTCAACCCCACTTGTCATGTCTTATCGACCCCGCTTGTTATGTTGTCTTCTCAACCTCGCTTTTTATGTTGTCTTCTCAACCTCGCTTCTTTTGTTGTCTTATCAACCCCCACTTGTTATGTTGTTTTCTCAACCCCGCTTGTTATGTTGTCTTATCAACCCCCACTTGTTATGTTGTCTTCTCAACCCCACTTGTCATGTCTTATCGACCCCGCTTGTTATGTTGTCTTCTCAACCCCACTTGTCATGTCTTATCGACCCCGCTTGTTATGTTGTCTTCTCAACCTCACTTTTTATGTTGTCTTCTCAACCTCGCTTCTTTTGTTGTCTTATCAACCCCCACTTGTTATGTTGTTGTCTTATCAACCCCCACTTGTTATGTTGTCTTCTCAACCCCCACTTGTTATGTTGTCTTCTCAACCCCGCTTGTTATGTTGTCTTCTCAACCCCCACTTGTTATGTTGTCTTCTCAACGGCCCATTCTTTTACAAATGTTTGTAGAAACAGTGCTTGATTTGATACACCGGGCCAAGTGATTAGAGAACATGATTCTTGTCGTTTGGATGGATGGCCAAATACTTTTGGCTGTATAGTGTAATTACGTCACAATCTCCAAAGTACATTTTTGGGGGTGGGGATGCCGCTAAAGTAGCACAAAATGTCTCAAAAACGATACATCCGTTCAAAACATGTTGCGAACAAGGGTTGTTCTGTCCTTGGATATGAAGCAATGAAGGTTAATCAAGGTGTTCTTATGATGGAAGCATGAGTTTTAGAATTCGGTGTTTCTACGTCGGTAGTGCGTGCCTCACAATATGAAGGTCCCAGGTTCAATCCCGGGCTCGGGATCGTTCTGTTTGGGGTTTGCATAGGCCACTCCCACTTCCAAGGACATGCACCTGGGGATAGGCCTCTACCACTTCCAAAGACATGCACCTGGGGATAGGCCCCTCCCACCTCCAAAGACATGCACCTGGGGATAGGCCCCTCCCACTTCCAAAGACATGCACCTGGGGATAGGTCCCACCCACTTCCAATGACATGCACCTGGGGATAGGCCCCTCCCACCTCCAAAGACATGCACCTGGGGATAGGCCCCTCCCACCTTCCAAAGACATGTACCTGGGGATAGGTTGATTGGCAACACTAAACGGTCCCTAGTGTGTGAATGTTGTCTATCTGTGTTGGCCCTGTGATGAGGTGGCGACTTGTCCAGGTTGTACCCCGCCTTCCGCCCGAATGCAGCTGAGATAGGCTTCAGCACCCCTCCGCGACCCCAAACGGGACAAGCGGTAGAAAAATAGATGGATGGATGAAGGTTCCAAACTCACTGGACTGTCAAGAGAGAGAGTTTGTAGTCTGAGAAAGAAGACCTGCAGACATGTCCCCAGGTTATGTGTGGAAACATGTCTTGGGACTGGTTTTTAGTTGGACTCTCTATGGCCTGGAGGACAAAACACTCCATTCCATCAATCCCATTGGGGAGGACTAGGATGCTAAAAAAAAGAAAAGGTTTTATTGTGTTTTCTGCCTTCAAGCAAGCATTCTTAGTATTATTTATTTTGGTCCACAGGGTGTCAAGCAAGAGCAAAGCCCCCAGCCCGCCGGCACTGAAGAGTCTGGACTCCTCAGGTTTCTCCCAGTGGTATCCAGGAAACCTGGCTTTCACCATGGACCACAAGGAGAATCTCATCGATAAGGACCTCTCGCTGGTCGTGGTTTTGCCGGACGGGGTGGAAAAGATGACCACGGTTCACGGCAGGTACGCAAGAAGGCTCCTCAAACCTCTAGAACAGGGGTAGGGAACCTATGTGGCTCTTTTGATGGATGCATCTGGCTCTCGGATAAATCTTAGCTGACACTGCTTAACACGATAATTATGAATAATTTCGCTGGTAATCACAGTGCTAAAAATAACGTGCAAAATAGAAAGCATTCTCATGCATTTAAATCCATCCATCCGTTTTTCTACCGCACCTGTTCAAGAAGTCGCATTAATGGTAAGAAGTATTTTATGTCACGCTGCGGGGTCATTCCCCCAGGAAGGCAGACGGACTACTCGGGACATGGCATTTAGGTAAAAACATGATTTAATTTAAACTAAAAAAAAAGATACAAACAAAAATCGGAGGCACAACTTGGGCTAAGGAAGAAAGCTAACGCATAAACAGACCATGAACATAAACAAACTTACTTGGCATGGCATGAAGCACGAAACCATGGCAAGGCATGAAACAAGTCAGCACAGAGCAAGAAAAGATCACATTGACGCCAGGGCGACTGACTGGCAAAGACAAGCTTAAATACGGGAAGCAGGTGAGCAGGCATTTTGTCCACTAGAGACAGGTGGACAAAATGAGTAACCAAGGAAACCAGACAAGCGAGAGGAAAAAAACAGGAACTTAAAGAGTCCAAAGGACAAAAAGCACATGGCCAAACAAAAACATGATCAAGAGACATGACATTTGATTTATTGTTGGTTAGCTTCAGAATAACAATGTTATTAAAAAGAATAAAAGACTTATTATACTCTAAAAATGTTGGTCTTACTTTCTGCGGGGTCGTTCCCCCAGGAAGGCAGACGGACTACTCGGGACATGGCATTTAGGTAAAAACATGATTTAATTTAAACTAAAAAAAAGATACAAACAAAAATCGCTCACAGTGGAGGCACAACTTGGGCTAAGGAAGAACGCTAACGCATAAACAGACCATGAACATAAATCAAACAAGACTTACTTGGCATGGCATGAAGCACGAAACCATGGCAAGGCATGAAACAAGTCAGCAAAGAGCAAGAAAAGATCACATTGACGCCAGGGCGACTGACTGGCAAAGACAAGCTTAAATACGGGAAGCAGGTGAGCGGGCATTTTTTTCCACCAGAGACAGGTGGACAAAATGAGTAACCAAGGAAACCAGACAAGGGAGAGGAAAAAAAACAGGAACTTAAAGAGTCCAAAGGACAAACAGCACATGGCCAAACAAAAACATGATCAACAGACATGACATTTTATTTATTATTGGCTAGCTTCAGAATAACAATGTTATTAAAAAGAATAAAAGACTTATTATACTCTAAAAATGTTGGTCTTACTTCCTGCGGGGTCGTTCCCCCAGGAAGGCAGGCGGACTACTCGGGACATGGCATTTTGGTAAAAACATGATTTAATTTAAACTAAAAAAAGATACAAACAAAAATCGCTCACAGCGGAGGCACAACTTGGGCTAAGGAAGAAAGCTAACGCATAAACAGACAATGAACATAACTCAAACAAAACTTACTTGGCCTGGCATGAAGCACGAAACCATGGCAAGGCATGAAACAAGTCGGCACAGGGCGACTGACTGGCAAAGACGAGCTTAAATACTGCCTCTGATTAGTGCTCGGGAAGCAGGTGAGCGGGCATTTTTGTCCACCAGAGACAGGTGGACAAAATGAGTAACCAAGGAAACCAGACAAGGGAGAGGAAAAAAACAGGAACTTAAAGAGTCCAAAGGACAAAAAGCACATGGCCAAACAAAAACATGATCAAGAGACATGACATTTGATTTTATTATTGGCTAGCTTCAGAATAACAATGTTATTAAAAAGAATAAAAGACTTATTATACTCTAAAAATGTTGGTCTTACTTCCTGCGGGGTCGTTCCCCCAGGAAGGCAGACGGACTACTCGGGACATGGCATTTAGGTAAAAACATGATTTAATTTAAACTAAAAAAAAGATACAAACAAAAATCGCTCACAGCGGAGGCACAACTTGGGCTAAGGAAGAAAGCTAACGCATAAACAGACCATGAACATAAATCAAACAAGACTTACTTGGCATGGCATGAAGCACGAAACCATGGCAAGGCATGAAACAAGTCAGCACGGGGCGACTGACTGGCAAAGACAAGCTTAAATACTGCCTCTGATTAGTGCTCGGGAAGCAGGTGAGCGGGCATTTTTGTCCACCAGAGACAGGTGGACAAAATGAGTAACCAAGGAAACCAGACAAGGGAGAGGAAAAAAACAGGAACTTGAAGAGTCCAAAGGACAAAAAGCACATGGCCAAACAAAAACATGATCAACAGACATGACATTTTATTTATTATTGGCTAGCTTCAGAATAACAATGTTATTAAAAAGAATAAAAGACTTATTATACTCTAAAAATGTTGGTCTTACTTCCTGCGGGGTCGTTCCCCCAGGAAGGCAGGCGGGCTACTCGGGACATGGCATTTAGGTAAAAACATGATTTAATTTAAACTAAAAAAAGATACAAACAAAAATCGCTCACAGCGGAGGCACAACTTGGGCTAAGGAAGAAAGCTAACGCATAAACAGACTATGAACATAAATCAAACAAGACTTACTTGGCATGGCATGAAGCACGAAACCATGGCAAGGCATGAAACAAGTCAGCACAGAGCAAGAAAAGATCACATTGACGCCAGGGCGACTGACTGGCAAAGACAAGCTTAAATACGGGAAGCAGGTGAGCAGGCATTTTGTCCACCAGAGACAGGTGGACAAAATGAGTAACCAAGGAAACCAGACAAGGGAGAGGAAAAAAACAGGAACTTAAAGAGTCCAAAGGACAAACAGCACATGGCCAAACAAAAACATGATCAACAGACATTACATTTTATTTATTATTGGCTAGCTTCAGAATAACAATGTTATTAAAAATAATAAGACTTATTATACTCTAAAAATGTTGGTCTTACTTAAAAATGCACACATTTAGTTGTATTCAGTGTTAAAAAATATGAAATGGCTCTCACGGAAATACATTTTGAAATATTTGGCTTTCATGGCTCTCCCAGCCAAAAAGGTTCTCGACCCCTGCACTAGAAGCTTCAAGGACGTGTCATGGTGGTGTTGAAGTTTCCTTTGCGAGGTCATTTTATGTCAACACAACAATCCTGTTGTTGACAAGTTTCAGAAATAGCTTTTCAGTATTCTAGAGCTACTGTAAGGATCTAGTACAGTGAGGCTGTGTGGTGCTTGTACTCCCCCACAGTTTTTTAACATCTGAAACAAAACAGATATAAGGTAACACTTTATTAAGGGGAACATATTCACCATTAATTAGTTGCTTATTAACATGCAAATTAGTATCATATTCAATCAATCAATGTTTATTTATATAGCCCCAAATCACAAATGTCTCAAAGGACTGTACAAACCATTACGACTACAACATCCTCAGAAGAACCCACAAAAGGGCAAGGAAAACTCACACCCAGTGGGCAGGGAGAATTCACATCCAGTGGGACGCCAGTGACAATGCTGCCTATGAGAAACCTTGGAGAGGACCTCAGAAGTGGCCAACCCCCCCCCCTCTAGGGGACCGAAAGCAATGGATGTCGAGCCGGTCTAACATGATACTGTGAAAGTTCAATCCATAGTGGCTCCAACACAGCCGCGAGAGTTCAGTTCAAAGCGGATCCAAGACAGCAGCGAGAGTCCCGTCCGCAGGAAACCATCCCAAGCGGAGGCGGATCAGCAGCGTAGAGATGTCCCCAACCGATACACAGGCGAGCGGTCCATCCTGGGTCTCGACTCCGGACAGCCAGTACTTCATCCATGGTCATCGGACCGGACCCCCTCCACAAGGGAGGGGGGGGACATAGGAGAAAAAAGAAAAGAAGCGGCAGATCAACTGGTCTAAAAAGGAGGTCTAGAGTATACAGATGAGTTTTAAGGTGAGACTTAAATGCTTCTACTGAGGTAGCATCTCGAACTGTTACCGGGAGGGCATTCCAGAGTACTGGAGCCCGGAGGGAAAACGCTCTATAGCCCGCAGACTTTTTTTGGGGCTCTAGGAATCACTAATAAGCCGGAGTCTTTTGAATGCAGATTTCTTGCCGGGATATTGGCTCTTAATTAGTCATTAATAAGTAGTCATTAAGATATTGGCTCTTAATTAGTCATTAATAAGTACTTATTAATGCCTTATTCTGCATGGCCTTGTTATACAAGCAGTCAGCCATTAACTAAGAGTCTTCCCTCAATAACCTTAAAATTATTGCTTATTAGTAACCCTAGCCATAACCCTAATACTAACCTTAACCCTTATGTGTTCCCCTAGTGTTCAAATAACTGTAAATTAAGTTTTTGCTACTTTAATAAGCAACTAATTAATGGTGAATATGTTCCCCATACTAAAATGTTACCATATATATTTTTTTTATTATTGGTTAGTGTGGGGCTTGCTCTCCTGGGAGGGGGTCTTCACACCCCCAAGCACCGACATGAGAGCTTTTTTCAGGGTTACAATATTGTTTTATTTTTCAATAGTTTCCAGCAGTTGTCTTTTTCGCTTTCGTTCTCGCTCGCACTCTGGCTCCAGCTCCGACCCCGTCTCTCCTCCTGGCTGCTGCTTATAACAGAGCGACAGGTGATTAGATAACAAGACCCAGTTGGGCCATCTACGCACCTGTCGCTTGATTTCGATGTTATTACCAGAGGTGGGTAGTAACGCGCTACATTTACTCCGTTACATCTACTTGAGTAACTTTTGGGATTAATTGTACTTCTAAGAGTAGTTTTTATGCAACATACTTTTACTTTTACTTGAGTATATTTATAGAGAAGAAACGCTACTTTTACTGCGTTCCATTTATCTGCAATCGGGTCGCTACTCGCTACTTTTTTTTTTTTTATCGAGCTGTTAATGCACGCTTTGTTTGTTTTGTTTTTGTCAGACACGCATTCAAAGGAGGAACTACGCATGCCTGCGTTTCACCAATCAAATGCAGTCACTAGTGACAAAATAAGAGTCTCCGAAAGCCAGCGCAAACAAGTTGGCAAACTACGGAGTTTGCCGCCAATGTATTTCTTGTAAAGTTTATAAAAACGAATATGAAAGCTGGACAAATAAGATGCCAAAAACCAACGACTTTCATGATGTATTAGACAGGAAGGAGGAACTTTGTTTCTCCTCCATTTGAAAACGTGGACGTTATCAGCACTATACTCTCTGATTCCAATCAATGCAAGTCATCAGAATCAGGTAATACACCAACTTATATTCTTGTCTTCATTAAAGATAGGAATCTATATGTTAAACATGCATGTATATTCATTAAAACACCTTTAACATGTCAACAAAAACGGCAAAATAAATAAATATAAATTATATACTGTATATATAAAGGTATGTATATATATGTGTATATATATATATATATATATATATATATATATATATATATATATATATATATATATATATATATGAGGTAGATCACCTCGACTTGGTCATTTATTAAGTAATTGATTAACGTTGAAAAACTTATTGGGGTGTTACCATTTAGTGGTCAATTGTACGGAATATGTACTGTACTGCAATCAACTAATACAAGTTTCAATCAATCAATCAATCAATCAATCAATGCCTACTGAGCCTATGGTGGCTCAATTTGCCTTAAATTTTTTTTATTTTAATGTATTATTATTTAATATATAATATTGTTTTAGTTGCTTAAGAGATATTCCTGGCTCTGAAATTGCTCATTGCTATGTTTATGTTTTTGTGCATTATTTGTTGCCGTCATCATTCAACGAACAGGTTACTCACCAGTTACTCAGTACTTGAGTAGTTTTTTCACAACATACTTTTTACTTTTACTGTGGCATGGCTCGGTTGGTAGAGTGGCCGTGCCAGCAACTTGAGGGTTGCAGGTTCGATTCCCGCTTGTGCCATCCTAGTTACTGCCGTTGTGTCCTTGGGCAAGACACTTTACCCACCTGCTCCCAGTGCCACCCACACTGGTTTAAATGTAACTTAGATATTGGGTGTCACTATGTAAAGCGCTTTGAGTCACTTGAGAAAAGCGCTATATAAATATAATTCACTTCACTTCACTCAAGTAAATATTTGGGTGACTACTTCTTACTTGTACTTGAGTAATAAATCTTCAAAGTAACAGTACTCTTACTTGAGTACAAATTCTGGCTACTCTACCTCTGGTTATTACAAAGAATAAGAGACCTATTATACTCTAGAAATGTTGGTCTTACGTAAAAATGCACGCGTTTAGTTGTGTTCAGTGTTGAAAAAAATATTATATGGCTCTTACGGAAATGCATTTTATAATATTTGGATTCTTGGCTCTCTCAGCCAAAAAGGTTCCCGACCCCTGATCTAGGGGTAGGGATCGATCGATCAATAGATAGATAGATCCCTAGATCGATTGATGGATGGATAGATCCTTAACCCTTCATCAGGGGTGTCAAACGTACGGCCCGCGAACAGGTTTTATCCGGCCCGCGGGATGAGTTTGTTAAATACAAAAATGAGCCGAAATTTTTTAAATGAAAGAAAAGGCAGTTCTAAATGTGTCCACTAGATGTTACCATGAGTTGATTAACGTGGACCCCGACTTAAACAAGTTGAAAAACTTACCATTTAGTGGTCAATTGTACGGAATATGTACTGAACTGTGCAATCTACTAATAAAAGTTTCAATCAATCAATGAATCAATGTCACAATAGCAATTATGTGTATTTTTCTATACCAGGGGCCAGATCTTTGATCACTCTGATGTGGCTCAGCTGCACACTAGCCGACCCTCGAGATTTTTCCGGGAGATTGTTCAGATTTCAGTGCCTTTCCCCGAAATATCCCTATGCTAACATTCTCTGGTTTTCACCCGCATAACTATTTTGAGGGCGTGTCGTGGTCACAATGCTCTTAACGTTCTCTAAAACATATCGTCGGGCCCGCCTTCACGCCATGCTATCTGTGTGCGACCCCTGCTAGCACACATCGTCGACCGCAAGGCATGCTTGGTCAACACCCACGCAGGTTACACTGATGGTTGTGATATAAACAACTTTAACGCTCTTACTAATATGCGCCACACTGTGAAACCACACCAAACGAGAATGACACATTTCGGGAGAACATCCGCACTGTAACACCACATAAACGCAACATAACAAATACCCAGAATCCCATGCATCCAGGACTCTTACTGGCTCTATTATACACCCCGGTGCCCCCAACCCCGCCCACCTCAACCGGGTGTATAATGTAGCCGGAAGAGTTAGGAATGCATGTGATTCTGGGTATTGTGAAGTTAAGTGAATTATATTTATATAGCGCTTTTCTCAAGTGACTCAAAGCGCTTTACATAGTGAAACCCAATAGCTAAGATCCATTTAAACCAGTGTGGGTGGCACTGGGAGCAGGCGGGTAAAGTGTCTTGCCCAAGGACACAACGGCAGTGACTAGGATGGCACAAGCGAGAATCGAACCTGCAACCCTCAAGTTGCTGGCACAGCCACTCTACCAACCGCGCTATGCCGCCCTGTATTATTTCTGTTGTCTTTATGTTGTGTTACAGTTCGGATGTGCTCCCGAAATGTGTTTGTCATTCTTGTTTGGTGTGGGTTCACAGTGTGGCGCATATAGTAAGAGTGTTAAAGTTCTGTAAATGGGCACCCTCAGTGTGACCTGTATGGCTGTTGAACAAGTGTGCCTTGCAGTCACTTACATGTGTCTGCAGTGACCACAATCAACATGTGACTGGGCTGATAAGCTGTTAGCACAGGTTGTAGGGGGTGCTAAGGGTTCTGTCATCATAGCATGCTTTATTATTGTTGTCAGGGTGGAAACCAGCAGACTTTCACGAGAAGGTTGGCAAGTGTGATGCTATCAAGCGGCATTCATATAAATCTTGCGAGCCGCACTAACGTTATATTTTCATATTAAGGTGCGGGTCGTGTGTCTGAGACCCCTGGTTTATACATAGCACAAAGCAAAAAAAAACTCTATATGCAGTGTTATTTTATTTTAAATTTCATATGAGTTTTGTGACTCCCATAGTTTTCTTTACTTTGTGAAACAGGTCAAAATGGCTCTTTGAGTGGTAAAGGGTGGCGCCCCCTGCTGTAGACGATGCTACATATGGAAAAAAAACATAATGTTAATGCAGCAGTCGAGGAAAATTATCAATTATTTTATTATCTTGATAGATTGAAAATAAACACCAATGAGTGGACTGATAAACATTATCACATCATTCATTCAGAAAGTATAAATAACAACAAATAAAGATAGAATTCTATTAACCGACAACATTATGATTTATACAATTCCAGATTGTCCTTCTTTTATTTTTAAACACAGAAAACTATCTGAAGTTGTCTTTATTATCAAGTTATCGTGCCGTGATTTAACCAGTCCTGCCCACTTGGGAGTAGATTTTTCTCCATGTGGCCCCCCATCTAAAATGAGTTTGACACCCCTGCCCTAGATAGATAGATAGATAGATAGATAGATAGATAGATAAATAGATAGATGTGTGTGTGTGTGTGTGTGTGTGTGTGTGTGTATATATATATATATATATATATATATAAATATATATATATATATATATATATATATATATATATATATCTCCATCCATCTCAACATCAATACATCCATCGAAACATCCGTCCATCCATCTAACATCCATCAAACCATCAATACATCCATTTAGCCATCCATCCATCTAACCATCCATTTAATAATCCATCCATCCAACCATCAATACATGCATCCATCTATTATATTACATATATATATTATAGTTATAAATATAATTCACTTCACATCCTTCAAACCATCCAACCATCCATCATCATAATTCGGTCCATCCATCCGACATCTGTCTATCCATCCATCTAAACATCTACCCATCCAACTATCCTTCCATCCAACCATCAATACATCATCTAACATCCATTTATCCATCCATCCATATAACCATCCATCCAACCATCAATACATGAACTAACCATCAATACATCATCTAACATCCATCTAACAATCCATTCAATCATCAATACATTATCAAAAATCCATGTAACCATCCATCCAACCATCAATACATCATCTAACCATCCATACATCATCTAACATCCATCTAACGATCCATCCAACCATCAATACATCATCTAACATCTAACCATCAATACATCTAAGATCCATTTATCCATCCATACAACCATCCATCTAACCATCCATCCCACCATCAATACATCATCTAACATCCATTTATCCATCCATATAACATCCATCTAACCATCCATCCAACCATCAATACATCATCTAACATCTAACCATCAATACATTTAACATCCATTTAACCATCCATCCAACCATCAATACATAATCTAACATCCATTCATCCATCCATAAAACATCCATCTAACCATCCATCCAACCAACCATCAATACATCATCTAACATCCATTCATCCATCCATAAAACATCCATCTAACCATCCTTCCAACCATCAATACATCATCTAACATCTAACCATCAATACATTTAACATCCATTTAACCATCCATCTAACCATCCATACATCATCTAACATCCATCCAACCATCAATACATCATCTAACATCTAACCATCAATACATTTAACATCCATTTAACCATCCATCTAACCATCCATACATCATCTAACATCCATCCAACCATCAATACATCATCTAACATCCAACCACCAATACATCCAACATCCATTTATCCATCCATATAACCATCAATACATCATCTAACCATCCATACATCATCTAACATCCATCTAACCAT
This sequence comes from Nerophis ophidion, assembly GCF_033978795.1. Taxonomy (NCBI): domain Eukaryota; kingdom Metazoa; phylum Chordata; class Actinopteri; order Syngnathiformes; family Syngnathidae; genus Nerophis; species Nerophis ophidion. Next base: position 38,881,276 of record NC_084629.1, on the reverse strand, counting down.
CCATCTAACCATCAATACATCATCTAACATCCAACCATCAATACATCCAACATCCATTTATCCATCCATATACCCATCCATCTAACCATCCATCCATCATCTAACATCCATCTAACCATCCATCCAACCATCAATACATCATAAAACATCCAACCATCAATACATCATCTAACCATCAATACATCTAACATCCATTTATCCATCCATATAACCATCCATCCAACCATCAATACATCATGTAACATTCATACAACCATCCATACATTATCCAACCTCCATTTATCCATCTCTCTGATCATCCATCCATCTACCATCAATACATCCATCCATCTATTATATTATATGTATATTATAGTTATAAATCTAATTCATTTCACATCCTTCCAACCATCCATCCATCTGACATATGTCCATCCGTCCATCTAAACAGCTACCCATCCAACTATCCTTCCATCTAACAATCTATACAACATTTAACATCCATTAATTCATCTAACATCTAACCATCAATACATCTAACATCCATTTATCCATCCATATAACCATCCATCCAACCATTAATACAACATCTAACATCTAACCATCAATACATTTAACATCCATCTAACCATCCATCCAAGCATCAATACATCATCTAACATCCAACCATCAATACATCATCTAACATCCAACCATCAATACATCCAACATCCATTTATCCATCCATATACCCATCCATCTAACCATCCATCCATCATCTAACATCCATCTAACCATCCATCCAACCATCAATACATCATCAAACATCCAACCATCAATACATCATCTAACATCTAACCATCAATACATCTAACATCCATTTATCCATCCATATAACCATCCATCCAACCATCAATACATCATCTAACATTCATACAACCATCCATACATTATCCAACCTCCATTCATCCATCTCTCTGATCATCCATCCATCTACCATCAATACATCCATCCATCTATTATATTATATGTATATTATAGTTATAGATATAATTCACTTCACATCCTTCCAACCATCCATCCATCTGGCATCGGTCCATCCATCCATCTGACATCCGTCCATCTAAACATCTACCCATCCAACTATCCTTCCATCTAACAATCTATACAACATTTAACATCCATTAATTCATCCAACCATCAATATATCATCTAACATCTAACCATCAATACATCTAACATCATTTATCCATCCATATAACCATCCATCCAACCATCCATACATCATCTAACCATTTCTGCAACCATCAATACATCATTTAGCATCCATCAAACCATCCATCCAACCATCAATGCATCATCTAACATCTATCTAACCATCTATACACCGTCTAACATCCATTCATCCAACCATCCATACATCATCTAACATCTATCCAACCATCCATACATCACCTAACCATCCATCCATACATCTAACATCCATTGATCCATCCATCCAACCATCCATACATCATCTAACATCCATCTAACCATCCATACATCATCTAACATCCATCTAACCATCCATACATCATCTAACATCCATTGATCCATCCATACATCATCTAACATCCATCTAACCATCAATACATCATCCAACATCTAACCATCAATACATCTAACATCCATTTATCCATCCATACAACCATCCATCTAACCATCAATACATCATCTAACCATCAATACATTATCCATTCATCCAACCATCCATACATCATCGAACCATCCAGCCATGCAACCATCCATACAATATCTAACATCCATTGATCCATCCATTCAACCATCTATACATCATCTAACATCCATCTAACCATCCACCTAACCATCAATACATTATCCATTCATCCAACCATTCATACATCATATAACCATCCATCCATCCAACCATTCATGTAACCATCAAATACATCATCTAACATCCATTCATCCATCCATCCAACAATCCATACATTATCCAACATCCATTTAACCATCAGTACATCATCTGACATCCATCCATACATTATCTGACATCTATCCAACCATCAATACATTATCTAACATCCATTCATCCATCCATCCACACATACATCATCTAACATCCATCTAACCATCCATCTATCCGTCCATCCAACCATCCATGCCACCACCAATACATCATCTAATATCTATCCAACCATCCATCCATCATGTAAGATCCAGGGATCCCTGCTCTCCGACATGTCCTGTGACTGAGTGAATGTTCCTACAACATAGGAACAAGACTTTTCCAGTTTGGCTCAACTTGACTTCACGTCCTTCAGAAAGAAGCAGCCCTTGTTGGATTTAATGTGTTCATGCATCTTCTAAGTGGTAGCAGAAGTATGGCTCCTCCCCTTAATGTGGTCATGCATCTTCTAAGTGGTAGCAGAAGTATGGCTCCTCCCCTTAATGTGGTCATGCATCTTCTAAGTGGTGGCAGAAGTATGGCTCCGCCCCTTAGTGTCTTGTGTGTCTTCCAGCAAACCCCTGATGGATCTGCTGGTGACGCTGTGTGCCAGGTACCACCTCAACCCGTCCAGCTACACCTTAGAACTGCTGCCAGCCGGCCGGCACGACACCAAGCTGAAGCCCAGCGCTCTCATCGGAACCCTGGAGGCAGAGAAGGTGGTCCTCAAAGCCCGAGGAGACGACAAGAACAAGAAAGTCGGTCCTCACATGCCAGAGGTGACTCCCACGGCCTAGACTTGCACGCGCCAAGTTAGTCAATCCAGTCTTTGTCCTTCAGGCCACGGTCCGCATGGTGATCAACTACAAGAAGAGCCAGAAAACAATTCTCAGGATCAGTCCTGAGGTTCCCCTGACTCAACTCCTGCCAGCCATCTGTGAGAAGTGTGAGTTTGCAGTGGAGAGCACACTTCTGTTCAGAGACCCGCACTCATTGGCCCCTCTGGACCTGGCCTGGTCCCTCAACCATTACGCCATCAGGGAGGTCTATGCACGAGGTAATCCCAGTGTGGTCATGAGTTTCATGTTCCTCATGCAAGCTGACTTTCACTTCCTCTTCTCCAGGCTGTGCGGGAAACATTCCTCCTCCTGCATGTCTGGACTCCGCCCCCCCGGCAGGTAGTGGACATGTTCTGGACTCATTCTCTTCTTCGCTTATGGCTTCGTCTCGTGTGTGTTCAGCAGTGACGCCAGGCAAAAATAAGACTCAGAAAGAAAAAGAGAACAAGGGACTCTTCAGCAAGTTCAGGAAGAGCAAGAAAACCTCGACGCAGGTATGGTTTGGTTTTTAAATATTCTAGAATGTTCTCCGTAAATATGAACACGTTTGATAGTGAACGATGATTGACACATAATGAATGTGTTGGAATGAATGAACGTGTGTGTGAATGAATGCAACACTACATTTAAATAACAGGAAATGGATTAATGATTGTGTGTGTGTGTGTGTTTTGGCAATTCTGACTTAATGGGGACATGGCTCTGTTTACACACTCACCTTTAGGGGACTTCCGACGGTATGGGGACTTTTGACGGTATGGGGACCACAAAAGCAGGTCCCCTAAAGGGAAACTTTTTAAATGATAGTCAGATGCCTTCTGAAGATGTCTAAGTGATTTTTTTAAGCTTTGACCTCTAAAACATGTTTACTGGTTAGTTTGAGTGTGAGACTTTTTCCACAGCAGCCTCCTCATCGAGCTGTAGCTGGCACTGCGCTCCCTGCTCTGCTCACACTTCTTCCGTGTATAGTTAATCACGTCCACTTGGTGAAACTTGCTATAAGAGGACAGCTGTAGTGCTGGATTCTGAGGATCATGTCATATTTACTTTCAACTTTTTGTTTTTTAAATGGTCCTCAGTAGTCACGAACAAATTTGTGTGAATTATGAAAAAATATTTGAATTTGGTCCCAATGAAGCATATTAACTCTTTTTCCCCGGGGTCCCCAGTAAGGATGATCAGCACATTACTTCATTAATGCAGAGATTTAAAGACGTGTAACGAGCTAAGTGGCCAGTGGACATTTTACACATTTTTTTTATGCCTCCACAACCTGTAGAAAGGCTGGTCCCCACAAGTCACGAACAACAACTTGGTCCCCGTTCCAAATGATAACCTGTGTGTGTGTGTGTGTGTGTGTGTGTGTGTGTGTGTGTGTGGGTGCGTGCGTGCGTCAATGAATGAATGGGTGTGAATGTGTGTGTCAATAAATAATGTGTGTGTGTGGGAATGTGTGTGTGTGAATGTTTGAATGTTGTGTGTGAATGAATGAATATGTGTTAATGTGGGTGGGAATGAATGAATGAGTGTCTGAATGGATTGAATGAGTGTGTATGTGTGTGTGAATGAATATGTGTGTGCATGTGGATGAATGTGTATGTGAATGAATTTGTGGTAATGTTTATGAACTAATGTGTGTGTGTGTGTGTGTGTGTGTGTGAATGAAAGTGTGTGTGATTGAATGAATGCGTGTGTGCGTGAATGAATGGATGTGAGTGTGAATGAATGAATGTGAGTTTGAATGGATGAATGTGTTTGTGTGTGTGTGTGAATGAATGTGTCCGTGTGAATGAATGAATGAATGAATGAATGAATGTGTGTGAATTCATGCTTGTGTGTGTGTGTATGAATGATTGTGTGTGAATGAGTGTGTGAGTGAATGAATGAATGAATGAACGTGTGAGTGAGTGAATGAATGTGTAAGTGAGTGAGTGAATGTGTGTGTGTGTGAATGAATGAGTGTGTGTGTGTGTGTGTGTGTGTGTGTGTGTGTGTGTGTGTGTGTGTGTGTGTGTGTGTATGTGTGTGTGTGTGTGTGTGTGTGTGTGTGCGTGTGTGTGCGTGTGTGTGTGTGTGTGAGTGAGTGTGACAATTGTAACGTGGGACTGGCGAGTTCCACAGAACTGACCAGTCCCTTGGAACTCACCAGTGCCATGGAACTGATCAGTCCCATGGAACTGACCAGTCCCACGAAACTCACCAGTACCACGGAACTGACCAGTCCCACTAAACTCACCAGTACCACGAAACTCACCAGTCCCATGGAACTGGTGAGGTCCATGGGACTGGCGAGTTCCATGGTACTGGCGAGTTCCACGGAACTGACCAGTCCCATGGAACTCACCAGTGCCATGGAACTGACCAGTCCCATAGAACTGACCAGTCCCACGGAACTCACCAGTACTACGGAACTGACCAGTCCCATGGAACTGGTGCGGTCAATGGGACCTAGGGACTGGTGAGTTCCATGGGACTGGCGAGTTCAATGGTACTGGCGAGTTCGACGGAACTGACGAGTCCCACGGAACTTGCCAGCACCACGGAACCGACCAGTCCCACGGGACTCACCAGTCCCATGGAACTGACCAGAACCATGGAACTCCCCCTCTATGTCCCACGTCGCCTTGTTTTTACTTGGTGTTTGTGTGTGGATTCACTTTATTTGAGCATGATTCAAGAAACCTTGTAGTGCACGTGGCCTGCGTCTCTGCAACCCGGAGGTCGTGCCCACATCTTATTTGAAGTTGTGTTCATTCAGACCTAATGACATGTCGAGAGGGAGGTTTGTTTACTCGGCTTCCATTGGCCGAGCGTGTTCGCTGTGCTTTCCGAGCAAAGTCCTGATTGGATGTTTGCTCTTCCAAGGCCACGGCGGCCAGTGCCCCGGCTTCTCCGGTGCTGGTGATCAAGCCTCGACCGCTCAGCATGGCCCTGCCCGGACCCAGCTCGCCGCCGCTCATGTCGCCGGGTGACGAGGCGCCCAAGAAGAGGCGAGCGCCTCAGCCGCCCATCCTGGTGTCTCAGAACTGCCACACCCACCCCGGTACCCGCCAGAGGTTCTACTCCGTACCCAACACCCCGCTGGACTGCATTCAGGTTGGTCCGGCAAACATTGACCTCGTATTTTCCAGGGGACTAATGTGTTCTTGTTTTGGGTGTGTAGGTGTCGGGTCCGAGTCCCGGCTCCTCAGCTGAGTCGTCGCTGAAGAGACCCAAACGCAAGGCCCCCCTCCCGCCTACATCCCCGGGGGTGACTGTCCCGGAAACGGTTTTTGCTGAGGAAAATACTCAAGGTGAGATTTTGGGGCGATCCCAACTTTTTCAGAGTTTTTTGGGCAGTTTTATGACTCAGTCTGTCTTATTTTATGGAACTATTGTGCCCCCTTGTGGTCATTGCACTTAATTACATTAGTATCATACTTTCTGTGACTACTTTGTCTATTTATGTGTTGGAACTAGGGTTGTACCGGTGCTAGTATAGTACCGCCATACTAATGAATCATATTCGGTACTATACCGCCTCTAAAAAGCACTGGTACACCTGTATTTTAAAAAAAGGCTTGATGTTGCGTCGTTACATGGTGACATACCTGGTTTTAGAAGCAGAGGAGCATGTTAGGCAGCGCGCACACACAGAGTACTTAAGCAGACACAGTGTGTAGACAGAAAAGGGAGGATGCATGCATTTTGGTGTAAAAAGTCAAGATAAAGGTGAAGTTATAACACTGAAACACTTTCAGGAAGAGCTGCTTTAAGACATGGCGAGCTAGCTTCCGGCTAACGTCCACCCGCAGTGTTTTAGCTACGTCTAAATCACTAATCCTGGCCTCCATGGTGACAAATAAAGTGATTTTCTTACCTAAACATGCTTACCTATGTCACAATGTAAACAAACGCCATGGGTGGATCTACACCTGACATCCACTGTGATGATACCAAGTACAAAAGCGTATCTAGTCAATACTACTATGATTACATCACACAATCTTTGTTCCTTTTTTTACATTTCATATTATGTTTATAAAGTCAGTAAATACGTCCCTGGACACATGAGGACTTTGACTATGACCAATGTATGATCCTGTAACTACTTGGTATCGGATCGATGCCTAAATGTGTGGTATCATCCAAAACTAATGTCAAGTATCAAAGAAGAGAAGAATAAGTGATTATTACATTTTAACGGAAGTGTAGATAAAACATGTTGAAACAGAAAATAAACAGATATCAACAGAAAATGAACAATTGTGTGAATAATAAATTTTTTAGAGTTTGTCCCTCATAATGTGTACAAAATAATAATCAATCAATCAATCAATGTTTACTTATATAGCCCTAAATCACTAGTGTCTCAAAGGGCTGCACAAACCACCACGACATCCTCGGTAGGCCCACATAAGGGCAAGGAAAACTCACACCCAGTGGGACATCGGTGACAATGATGACTATGAGAACCTTAGAGAGGAGGAAAGCAATGGATGTCGAGCGGGTCTAGCATGATACTGTGAAAGTTCAATCCACAATGGATCCAACACAGTCGCGAGAGTCCAGTCCAAAGCGGATCCAACACAGCAGCGAGAGTCCCGTTCACAGCGGAGCCAGCAGGAAACCATCCCAAGCGGAGGCGGATCAGCATCGCAGAGATGTCCCCAGCCGATACACAGGCAAGCAGTACATGGCCACCGGATCGGACCGGACCCCCTCCACAAGGGAGAGTGGGACATAGAAGAAAAAGAAAAGAAACGGCAGATCAACTGGTCCAAAAAGGGAGTCTATTTAAAGGCTAGAGTATACAAATGAGTTTTAAGGTGAGACTTAAATGCTTCTACTGAGGTAGCATCTCGAACTGTTACCGGGAGGGCATTCCAGAGTACTGGAGCCCGAAATGAAAAAGCTCTACAGCCCGCAGACTTTTTTTGGGCTTTGGGGATCACTAATAAGCCGGAGTCCTTTGAACGCAGATTTCTTGCCGGGACATATGGTACAATACAATCGGCAAGATAGGATGGAGCTAGACCGTGTAGTATTTTATACATAAGTAGTAAAACCTTAAAGTCACATCTTAAGTGCACAGGAAGCCAGTGCAGGTGAGCCAGTACAGGCGTAATGTGATCAAACTTTCTTGTTCTTGTCAAAAGTCTAGCAGCCGCATTTTGTACCAACTGTAATCTTTTAATGCTAGACATGGGGAGACCCGAAAATAATACGTTACAGTAGTCGAGGCGAGACGTAACAAACGCATGGATAATGATCTCAGCGTCTTTAGTGGACAGAATGGAGCGAATTTTAGCGATATTACGGAGATGAAAGAAGGCCGTTTTAGTAACGCTTTTAATGTGTGCCTCAAAGGAGAGAGTTGGGTCGAAGATAATACCCAGATTCTTTACCGTGTCGCCTTGTTTAATTGTTTGGTTGTCAAATGTTAGAGTTGTATTATTAAATAGAGTTTGGTGTCTAGCAGGACCGATAATCAGCATTTCCGTTTTTTTGGCGTTGAGTTGCAAAAAGTTAGCGGACATCCATTGTTTAATTTCATTAAGACACGCCTCCAACTGACTACAATCCGGCGTGTTGGTCAGCTTTAGGGGCATGTAGAGTTGGGTGTCATCAGCATAACAGTGAAAGCTAATACCGTATTTGCGTATGATGTCACCTAGCGGCAGCATGTAGATGCTGAAGAGTGCAGGGCCAAGGACCGAACCCTGGGGAACTCCACACGTTACCTTAACGTAGTCCGAGGTCACATTGTTATGGGAGACACACTGCATCCTATCAGTAAGATAAGAGTTAAACCAAGACAGGGCTAAGTCTGACATACCAATTCGTGTTTTGATACGTTCTAATAAAATATTATGATCGACGGTATCGAAAGCAGCGCTAAGATCGAGGAGCAGCAACATAGATGACGCATCAGAATCCATCGTTAGCAATAGATCATTAGTCATTTTTGCGAGGGCTGTCTCCGTGGAGTGATTTGCCCTGAAACCGGATTGAAAGGTTTCACATAGATTGTTAGACGCTAAGTGTTCATTTAACTGCTCCGCAACAATTTTTTCGAGGATTTTTGAAATAAAGGGAAGGTGAGACACCGGTCGGTAGTTTACCATGAGGTCAGGATCGAGGTTAGGTCTTTTAAGAAGAGGATGAATAACCGCTTTTTTGAATGCTAGGGGAACAGTGCCCGAGGAGAGTGATAAGTTTATAATATTTAGCACTGATGGACCTAATAATACAAAGAGCTCCTTGATCAGTTTCCCAGGAAGAGGGTCAAGTAAACATGTTGTCTGTTTTATTCCATTTACACGTTGTAACAATTCCTCTAATGTTATTTCCTCAAAACGAGAGAAACTCTTTTGGAGGGCAGTATCCGCCGTGTATACCATCGTATCAGTGTTAATAGAACCCCGTTGTAGCTGGGACGCATTGTCTTTAATCTCCTTTCTAATGACTTCAATTTTCTTACTAAAGAATTGCATAAAGTCATCAGCTGAGTGGGTTGAGCTACTGGAAGGAGTCCCTTGTTGGGTTAGCGATGCTACCGTACTAAACAAAAATTTAGAATCGTTTTTATTACGGTGGATGAGATTTGAGTAATATTTAGCTTTAGCTAAGGTAAGCATGCGTTTATAAGTTATTAAACCATCACTCCATGCTTGATGGTGCACCTCAAGTTTAGTCGTGCGCCATTTGCGTTCCAGCTTTCTACATAATAATTTCTGAGCTCTAGTTTCTTCTGTAAACCACGGGGTGCGCTTTTTTGGAGCCTTTTTTAACTTTAGCGGTGCTATGTTATCAATGGTTTCGCGCAGGGCGTCGTTAAAGTTGTTAGTGAGGTTATCAATAATAGGTGTATAAATGGCACAATATGTTACTGCAGACTAACTCGCACAGGAGACAGATTGAACTCTTCTGATCATATTTGCCTCTTTGAGCTGTAATTTGACCCCCTTGAAATGCTTCATAGTGCAAGTTAAAACTCTACTATGTAAAGCGAAAGCCATTTATCAACAACATTCAGAATCGCCGAGCTGTAATTTGACCCCCTTAACATGCTTCAAAACTCACCAAATTTTACACACACATCAAAACTGGCGAAAACTGCCATCTAATAAAAAAACAAACCCCAAAAATCAAAATTGCGCTCTAGCGCCCCCTAGGAAAAAACACAGACAAAACTGCTTGTAACTTCTGTTAGGACATGAAACAAAAACCTCTATGTAGGGGGCAGCAGCCAAAGCGGGCCCGACCAACGCTGCTTGCACCTTTGATTACAGTTTGTCCCTCATAATGTGTAGAAAATAATAGGTGTATAAATTACACAATATGTTACTGCAGACTAATTAGGAGTCTTTGTTTGTTTACTTACTACTAAAAGACAAGTTGTCTAGTATGTTCAACATTTTATTTAAGTACTAAATTGGCAAACAACTGTGCAGTGATCACTTTGTAAAATGTTTGTAGGGCCAACTTAGGGCCAATTACGGCCAACTTATTTAGGGCGGACTTAGGGCCAATTAAGGCAAACTTATTTAGGGAGAACTTAGCGCCAACTTAGGCCAATTAGGGCCAATTAGGGCCAACTTAGGGCCAACATACGGCCAACTTTGTCTGTTTACTTACTACTAAAAGACAAGTTATCGAGTATGTTCACTATTTTATTTGAATACTAAATTGGCAAACAACTGTCTGCAGTGATCACTTTGTAAAATGTTTGTAGGGCCAACTTAGGGCCAATTACGGCCAACTTATTTAGGGCGGACTTAGGGCCAATTAAGGCCAACTTATTTAGGGACAACTTAGGGCCAATTAAGGCCAACTTATTTAGGGACAACTTAGGGCCAACTTAGCGCCAATTTAGGAAAATTAGGGCCAATTAGGGCCAACTTAAGCAAATTAAGGCTAATTTAGGCAAATTAAGGCTAATTTAGGCAAATTAGGGCAATTTAAGCCAATTAGGGCCAATTTAGGGTTAACTTATTTAGGGCCAATTTAGGGCCAACTTATTGTCAACTCTGGGCCAATTAGGGCCAATTTAGGCAAATTAGGGCTAATTTAGGCAAATTAGGGCTAATTTAGGCAAATTAGGGAAAAATAAGCCAATTGGGGCCAACTTAGGGCCAATGTAGGGATAACTTATTTAGGGCCAATTTATAGGCAAATTAGGCCAATTTAGGGCCTATTTAGGGCCAATTTAGGCAAATTAGGCCATCTTAGGGCCAATTTAGGCAAATTAGGCCCAACTTAGGGCTAACTTATTTAGGGCTAACTTAGGTCTGATTTATTTAGGGTCAATTTAAGGCCATTTAGGGCCAATTTAGGCAAATTAAGGCTAATTTAGGCAAATTAGGGCAATTTAAGCCAATTAGGGCCAAATTAGGGTTAACCTATTTAGGGCCAATTTAGGGCCAACTTATTGTCAACTCTGGTCCAATTAGGGCCAATTTAGGCAAATTAGGGCTAATTTAGGCAAATTAGGGAAAATTAAGCCAATTAGGGCCAATTTAGGGCCAAGGTAGGGATAACTTATTTAGGGCCAACTTAGGGCTAATTTATTTAGGGTGAACTTAAGGCCACTTAGGGCCACTTAGGGCCAATTTAGGCAAATTAGGGCAATTTAAGCCAATTAGGGCCAATTATGGCCAACTTAGGCAAATTTAGGCAAATTAGGGCAATTCAAGCCAATTAGGGCCAATTTAGGGCCAACTTATTTCAGGCCGATTTAGGGCCAACTTATTGTCAACTCCGGGCCAATTAGGGCCAATTTAGGCAAATTATGGCTAATTTAGGCAAGTTAGGACAAATTAAGTCAATTGGGGCCAATTAAGGCCAACTTTGTTTACTTACTACTAAAAGACATGTTGTCTAGTATGTTCAAGATTTTATTTAAGGACTAAATGACAATAGTAAACATATGTTTCATGTACACTAACATTTTTGGTGAAAATAAAGACAATAATGACATTTTTGGTGGTCCCGTTTATTTAGAAAATATTGGTATGGGGACAACGCTAATTTGGAAGGTGTCTTTATTTAAAGTTAGGAAGGAAGCCAGCAGCTGACTAAATATCAAATGAGGGCTGGCCCACTTTCGTCCTCCAAAATGAAAGGACGGTGTGTTTTCAGTTCTGTGGTGTTTGGGGGTGGAATGGAGGTAGTTTCCGCTAATTGTGGCCACTATTGTAAAATGGTGTGAGGGAAGCTCCACCCTGACCAATTTGAAGCAACAATCAGACTCTTTCATGTTTCAGCCTGAGACTTGAAAATAAAGCTGGATGTGTTTACATCAGCTCTGTCGCCACCCGGAGGAAGTTTGAGGTTACTGCACTGAAATCACATTCCTGTTGCTTCTCTTACTACCTTGTTCATCTGCTCACAGTCTAGTGCTGGAATTTTTTTTTAGAATTGTCGAAACAGAGCACACAATTCCCAAACAGGCTGAATATTTTTGAAGTTGCAGCAGTTTGAATCAGATGAAAAATGTGGAACTTTGAAAATATATGGGAATTTCGGGAAAATCGGGATTTTTTTTTTTAATGGTAGAAAAACTTGAATGGTCTGAATGAGTTACAATTACTGGTGTTGGAATTTTTCAAATCGGTCGAGAAATGTTGAGGTAGTAACAGGTTGAATTGAAAAATGGTATTACGGAATTCCCGGAATTTTGGGAAAAGTTGGAGTTGTTTTTAAATGGTAGAAAAACTTGAATGATCTGAATGAGTTACAATAATTGGTGTTCAAATTTTTCAAATCGGTTGAGAAATGTTGAAAGTAGTAAAATGTTGAATTGAGAAATGGTATTACAGAATTCCTGGAATGTCGGGAAAACCAGGAATTTTTCCAGTTCCAAAAACATCTCTCTTTTTTTGTCCTGATTAAGAGGAATGTTTTGACAGCGGAACGGTTGAAATGCATTGAAAAATGTGGGATGAGTAGTCTACAGTATAAAGGGTGGAAATAAGGCTTTGGAAAACCAGGAATTCCCAAAATCCTGGAATTTTGACTAACTTTGAAAAAAAGTTGTTTCAATTTCCAGAATCGTGGAGTGTGTAGAAGGTGGAATGGTTTCAATAGGTCGAAAAATGTGGAAATGGTAGAAGTTTGAAAAATGGCCAATTTATTTTGAATGGGGAAAAAGGTCCCGGAAAACCTAGAATTCTCGGAAATTTGGGAATTTGTCAAAGGAAAGCTCTGCAATTACCGAATAGGCTGAACATTTTGAAGTCGGAACAGTGTGAATCAGATGAAAAATGTGGAACTTTGAAGAATATCCCATTTATTTCAATGGGAATTCCCAAAGAATTTGGGAATTTCAGGAAAAGTGGGAAAATGATAGTTTTAATGTCCAGGATGAGTTGAATATGTTGTAGGTGGAATGGTTTGAAGCGGTTGAAAAATGTGGAAATAGTGGAAGTTCGAAAAATTATGAATGTCCATCAATGTCCCTCAAAACTGTAAATTCCAGGAAATCCGGGAAATGTTTTAGAATTTTTGAAGGAGAGCACACCATTCCTAAACAGGCTGAATATCTTTGAAGTTGCAGCAGTTTGAATCAGATGAAAAATGTGGAACTTTGAAAATATATGGGAATTTCGGGAAAATCGGGATTTATTTTTTTTTAATGGTAGAAAAATCTGAATGTTCTGAATGAGTTAAAGTAATTGGTGTTGGAATTTTTCAAATCGGTCGAGAAATGTATAAGTAGTAACAGGTTGAATTGAAAAGTGCTATTACAGAATTCCCGAAATTTGGGGAAAAGCTGGAGTTGTTTTTAAATAGTAGAAACACTTGAATGGTCTGAATGAGTAACAATAGTTGGCGTTCGAATTTTTCTAATCGGTCGAGAAATGTTGAAGTAGTAACATGTTGAATTGAAAAATGGTATTACAGAATTCCTGGAATGTCGGGAAAACCGGGAAATTTTCCAGTTCAAAAAACTACTTCGTTTTTTGTCCTGAGTAAGAGGAATGTTTTGACAGCGGAACGGTTGAAATGCATTGAAAAATGTATTAGGAGTAGTCTACAGTATAAAGGGTGGAAATAAGGCTTTGGAAAACCAGGAATTCCCCAAATCCTGGAATTTTGACTAACTTTGAAAAAAAGTTGTTTCAATTTCCAGAATCGTGGAGTGTGTAGAAGGTGGAATGGTTTCAATAGGTCGAAAAATCTGGAAATGGTAGAAGTTTGAAAAATGGCCAATTTATTTTGAATGGGAAAAATGTCCCGGAAAACCTAGAATTCTGGGAAATCTGGGAATTTTGGGAATTTTTCAAGGGAAAGCCGCCCGATTCCCGAATAGGCTAAGCAGTTTAAAATTGGAACGCTTTGAATCAGATGAAAAATGTGGAACTTTGAAGAATATCCAATTTATTTCAATGGGAATATCCAAAGAATTTCGGGAAAAGCGAGATTTTTTTTTTTTTTAAATGGTAGTAAAACTTATAATGGTCCGAATGAGTTCGAATGAGGTGTTGGAATTTTTCAAATCAGTGGAGAAATGTTGAATTATAACATTTTTAATTGAGAAATGGTATTACGGAATTCCTGGAATTTTGGGGAAAACGGAAATTTTTCCCTGATTAAGAGGAATGTTTTGACGGTGGAATGGTTGAAATGCGTTGAAAAATGTGGAAGGAGTACTCGCCAGAATAAAAATAAGGCTTTGGAAAACCGGGAATTCTGGAAAATCCTCAAAAAAATGTTTAGCTTGGAAAAAAAGTAGTTTAAAATGTCCAGGATGGTGGAATGTGTTGAAGGTGGAATGGTTTGAATAGATCGAAAAATGTGGAAATGGTGGAAGTTTGAAAAATGGCCAATTCATTTTGAAACGGAAAAAGGTCCCGGAAAACCTAGAATTCTGGGGAATCTGGGAATTTTTGGAATTTTTCCAGGGAAAGCCCCCTGATTCCCGAATAGGCTAAGCAGTTTAAAGTTGGAACGCTTTGAATCAGATGAAAAATGTGGAACTTTGAAAAATATCCAATTTATTTCAATGGGAATATCCAAAAACTTTGGGAATTTCGGGAAAAGCGAGATTTTTTTTTTTTTTAAATGGTAGTAAAACTTATAATGGTCCGAATGAGTTTGAATGAGGTGTTGGAATTTTTCAAATCAGTGGAGAAATGTTGAATTATAACATTTTTAATTGAGAAATGGTATTACGGAATTCCTGGAATTTTGGGGAAAACGGGAATTTTTCCCTGATTAAGAGGAATGTTTTGACGGTAGAATGGTTGAAATGTGTTGAAAAATGTGGGAGGAGTACTCGCCAGAATAAAAATAAGGCTTTGGAAAACCGGGAATTCTGGAAAATCCTGAAAAAAATGTTTAACTTGGAAAAAAAGTAGTTTAAAATGTCCAGGATGGTGGAATGTGTTGAAGGTGGAATGGTTTGAATAGATCGAAAAATGTTGAAATGGTGGAAGTTTGAAAAATGGCCAATTCATTTTGAAACGGAAAAAGGTCCCGAAAAACCTGGATTTCTGGGGAATCTGGGAATTTTTGGAATTTTTCAAGGGAAAGCCCCCCGATTCCCGAATAGGTTAAGCAGTTTAAAGTTGGAACGCTTTGAATCAGATGAAAAATGTGGAACTTTGAAGAATATGCAATTTATTTTTAATGGGAATATCCAAAGAATTTGGGAATTTCGGGAAAAGCGGGATTTTTTTTTTTTTTTAATGGTAGTAAAACTTAAATGGTCTGAATGATTAGTGTTGGAATTTCTCAAATCGGTCGAGAAATGTTGAAGAAGTAACATGTTTAATTGAGAAATAATATTACAGAATTTCGGGAAAAGCGGGATTTGAAAAAAAAATGGTAGAATAACTTGAATGTTCTGAATGAGGTTTTGGAATTTTTCAAATCGGTGGAGAAAGTAACAGAAGTAGTAACAGGTTCAATTGAAAACGGAATTCCTGGAATTTTGGGAAATCCGGGAATTTTTCCCTGAATAAGAGGAATGTTTTGACGGTGGAATGGTTGAAATGTGTTGAAAAATGTGGGAGGAGTACTCGCCAGAATAAAAATAAGGCCTTGGAAAACCGGGAATTCTGGAAAATCCTGAAAAAAAATGTTTAGCTTGGAAAAAATGTAGTTTAAAATTTCCAGGATGGTGGAACGCGTTGAAGGTGGAATGGTTTGAATAGATCGAAAAATGTTGAAATGGTGAAAGTTTGAAAAATGGCCAATTCTTTTTGAAACGGAAAAAGGTCCCAGAAAACCTAGAATTCTGGGGAATCTGGGAATTTGTGGAATTTTTCAAGGGAAAGCCCCCTGATTCCCGAATAGGCTGAGCAGTTTAAAGTTGGAACGTTTTGAATCAGATGAAAAATGTGGAACTTTGAAGAATATCCAATTTATTTCAATGGGAATATCCAAAGAATTTGGGAATTTCGGGAAAAGCGAGATTTTTTTTTTTTTAAATGGTAGTAAAACTTATAATGGTCCGAATGAGTTTGAATGAGGTGTTGGAATTTTTCAAATCAGTGGAGAAATGTTGAAGTAGTATCATTTTTAATTGAGAAATGGTATTACGGAATTCCTGGAATTTTGGCAAAACCGGGAATTTTTTGCTGATTAAGAGGAATGTTTTGACGGTGGAATGGTTGAAATGCGTTTAAAAATGTGGGAGGAGTACTCGCCAGAATAAAAATAAGGCTTTGGAAAACCGGGAATTCTGGAAAATCCTGGAGAAAATGTTTAATTTGGAAAAAAAGTAGTTTAAAATTTCCAGGATGGTGGAATGTGTTGAAGGTGGAATGGTTTGAATAGATCGAAAAATGTGGAAATGGTGGAAGTTTGAAAAATGGCCAATTAATTTTGAAACGGAAAAAGGTCCCGGAAAACCTAGAATTCTGGGGAATCTGGGAATTTTTGGAATTTTTCAAGGGAAAGCCCCCTGATTCCCGAATAGGCTAAGCAGTTTGAAATTGGAACACTTTGAATCAGATGAAAAATGTGGAACTTTGAAGAATATCCAATTTATTTTTAATGGGAATATCCAAAGAATTTGGGAATTTCGGGAAAAGCGAGATTTTTTTTTTTTTTTAAATGGTGGTAAAACTTATAATGGTTTGAATGTGGTGTTGGAATTTTTCAAATCAGTGGAGAAATGTCGAAGTAGTATCATTTTTAATTGAGAAATGGTATTACGGAATTCCTGGAATTTTGGGAAAAACGGGAATTTTTCCCTGATTAAGAGGAATGTTTTGACGGTGGAATGGTTGAAATGCGTTGAAAAATGTGGGAGGAGTACTCGCCAGAATAAAAATAAGGCTTTGGAAAACCGGGAATTCTGGAAAATCCTGAAAAAAAATTTTAACTTGGAAAAAAGTAGTTTAAAATGTCCAGGATGGTGGAATGTGTTGAAGGTGGAATGGTTTGAATAGATGGAAAAAGGTGGAATTTTGAAAAATGGCCAATTCATTTTGAAACATAAACGGTCCCAGAAAACCTGGAATTCTGGGAAATCTGGGAATTTTGGGAATTTGTCAAGGTAAAGCCCCGCAGTTCCCAAACAGGCCGAACAGTTTGAAATTGGAACGCTTTAAATCGCGTGGAAAATGTGGAAGGTAGAGCGCGTCAAATTCTAGAGAAGAAGAAATAGACGATCTTTGGTGCAGAAAACAATGTGTGAAAGATTTGGAACGTTCACACAATACTAAAAAAAATACGTGGAATTATGCATGGGAGAAGGAAAAGACAGCATTCTATTTATTTTATGCCGAGTCATGAATATTTTAGAGAGCACAAATCAACGCAAGCCGGCTTTATTACGGACTTTGCTTTGTGAACTGGAGGTGTGTCATGTGGGAGCAGGACATGTCTCCCTGACCACCTGAGGGCGCCACAGACTGTGAAGGCTTTAAAAAAAAGGCTTAAAAACCCTTCTTTTTAAAAAAAACTTTTTTTAAAGATATATGTGTGCTAGTTCTAGCTTTTTTCACTCTTTATTTTACTTGTTGGGGGCAGCTATTTGTTGTTCTAGCGTTGTTTTTTCAATTATTTTCAATTAATTTATGTATTTTAAAATGCACTGTAGCACTTTGAGGTTGTTTGTTCAATGTAAAGTGCTTTTACAAGTAAAATCGATTATTATTATTATTATGTCTCCAGAGTCTGACGGCCATCTCGCTGTTTTTGCAGAGCTCCCAGCAGCTGAAACACTGGAGGAGATAATGGAAGAGACGCCAGCAGCTGCAACCCAGGTCCAGGGAGAAGACCCGAGTCTCCCAGACCTTGGGGACGATCAATGCGGTGATCTGTCCTCAGATGGCAAGTACGAACTCTAATAACGCCTTTGCACGATTCCGTTGGTAAATCCTTCTTAGGAGTACCTTTTTAATCCGTTGGTTTTCTTTTGGATCCGGCAGAGCGCCACAGGTCCCAGGTGACACCTTGGATGTCAAGACACTGGCTGGCACGTCTCACCTGGCAGGTATGATGACATCGCGGAAAGATATAAGTTGGAACTATACACTACTTTCTATTAGAATTTGTATATTGAATATTGTAATATCTCTACACATAGAAAACAGACTTTTTACCAACAGGAAGTAGTGGTCACATGACATGAAAGATAGAAAACATATTTTATACCAGGGGTCAGCAACCTTTTTGAAACCAAGAGCTACTTTTTGGGTACTGATTAATGCCAAGGGCTACCAGTTTGATACACACTTAAATAAATTGCCACAAAAAGCCAATTTGCTCAATGTACCTTTTAATAAATAAATCTATATATATATATATATATATGGGTATTTCTGTCTTTCATTCCGTCGTACATTTTTTTTTCTTTTACGGAAGGTTTTTTGTAGAGAATAAATGATGAAAAAAACACATAATTGAACAGTTTAAAAGAGGAGAAAACAGGCAAAAAAATTAAAGTTTAAAACATAGTTTATCTTCAATTTCGACTCTTTAAAATTCAAAATTCAACCGAAAAAAAAGAAGACGAAAAATAGCTCAATTTGAATCTTTTGGAAAAAATTAAAAAAAATAGGCTAAGGAACATCATTAGTCATTTTTCCTGCTAAAGATTAATTTTGGAATTTTGATGGCATGTTTTAAATAGGTTAAAATACAATATGCACTTTGTTAGAATATATAACAAATTGGACCAAGCTATATTTCTAACAAAGACAAATCCTTATTTCTTCTAGATTTTCCAAAACAAACATTTTAAAACAAATTTAAAATACTTTGAAATAAGATTCAAATTTGATTCTACAGATTTTCTAGATTTACCAGAATATTTTTTGGGAATTTTAATCATAATAAGTTTGAAGAAATATTTGACAAATGTTCTTCGTCGAAAAAAAAAAGAGGCTAAAATGAAGAATTAAATTAAAATGTATTTATTATTCTTTACAATTTAATTTTTAATTTAATTTTTTCTTTTTTTTTTCTTTTCATATAGCGCTTTTCTCTAGTGACTCAAAGCGCTTTACATAGTGAAACCCAATATCTAAGTTACATTTAAAGCAGTGTGGGTGGCACTGGGAGCAGGTGGGTAAAGTGCCTTGCCCAAGGACACAACGGCAGTGACTAGAATGGCAGAAGCGGGAATCGAACCTGCAACCCTCAAGTTGCTGGCACGGCCACTCTACCAACCGAACTAAACATAAATTTATTTGAAAATTGATTTAAATTGTCAGGAAAGAAGAGGAAGGAATTTAAAAGGTAAAACGGTATATGTGTTTAAAAATCCTAAAATCATATTTAAGGTTATTTTTTTCTCTAAAATTGTCTTTCTGAAAGTTACAAGAAGCAAAGTAAAAAAAAAAAAAAAAAAATTATTTAAACAAGTGAAGACCAAGTCTTTAAAATATTTTCTTGGATTTTCAAATTCTATTTGAGTTTTGTCTCTCTTAGAATTAAAAATGTCAAGCAAAGCGAGACCAGCTTGCTAGTAAATAAATACAATTTAAAAAATAGAGGCAGCTCACTGGTAAGTGCTGCTTTTTGAGCTATTTTTAGAACAGGCCAGCGGGCGACTCATCTGGTCCTTACGGGCGACCTGATATAAATCAAGAAACACATTTAACTTGTTAACAAAACCTGTCTTTCATAAATAAATCAATATCAATGATTTATATAGAAAAGAAAGTACTTCATTGGTCCCTGGACGAAATTCAGCACCACAATTGGCTCACAATAAACACTGAGGTATTTTTTTTACATGTGAATAATATAAATACAGTCTATTATACAGCATTATTCACATGTGAATAATATAAATACAGTCTATTATACAGCATTATTCACATGTGATTAATATAAATATAGTCTATTATACAGCATTATTCACATGTGAATAATATAAATATAGTCTATTATACAGCATTATTCACATGTGAATAATATAAATACCGTCTATTATACAGCATTATTCACATGTGAATAATATAAATACAGTCTATTATACAGCATTATTCACATGTGAATAACATAGATACAGTCTATTATACAGCATTATTCACATGCGAATAATATAAATACAGTCTATCATACAGCATTATTCACATGTGAATAATATAAATACATTATATTATACTGAATTATTCACATGTGAATAATACAGTCTATTATACATCATTATTCACTTGTGAATAATATAAATATAGTCTATTATACAGCATTATTCACATGTGAATAACATAGATACAGTCTATTATACAGCATTATTCACATGTGAATAATATAAATACATTCTATTATACTGCATTATTCACATGTGAATAATACAAATACAGTATATTATACAGCATTATTCACATGTGAATAACAGATACAGTCTATTATACAGCATTATTCACATGTGAATAATATAGATACAGTCTATTATACAGCATTATTCACATGCAAATAATATAAATACAGTTTATTATACATCATTATTCACATGTGAATAATATAAATACAGTCTATTATACAGCATTATTCACATGTGAATAATATAAATACAGTCTATCATACAGCATTATTCACTTGTGAATAATATAAATACAGTCTATTATACAGCATTATTCACATGTGAATAACATAGATACAGTCTATTATACAGCATTATTCACATGTGAATAATATAAATACATTCTATTATACTGAATTATTCAAATGTGAATAATACAGTCTATTATACATCATTATTCACTTGTGAATAATATAAATACAGTCTATTATACAGCATTATTCACATGTGAATAACATAGATACAGTCTATTATACAGCATTATTCACATGTGAATAATATAAATACATTCTATTATACTGAATTATTCACATGTGAATAATACAGTCTATTATACATCATTATTCACTTGTGAATAATATAAATACAGTCTATTATACAGCATTGTTCACATGTGAATAACATAGATACAGTCTATTATACAGCATTATTAACATGTGAATAATATAAATACATTCTATTATACTGAATTATTCGCATGTGAATAATACAGTCTATTATACATCATTATTCACATGCAAATAATATAAATATAGTCTATTATACATCATTATTCACATGTGAATAACATAGATACAGTCTTTTATACAGCATTATTCACATGTGAATAATATAAATACATTCTATTATACTGAATTATTCGCATGTGAATAATACAGTCTATTATACATCATTATTCACATGCAAATAATATAAATACAGTCTATTATACATCATTATTCACATGTGAATAACATAGATACAGTCTTTTATACATTCTAGTACAGTCAAAAAAGGAACATATACAGTCTGATGGCTGTCGGTATGAAGGACTTCCTGTGTCGTACTTTCCGTCCAATACCAAACGATGGACGGACACACCCTCCACCATTGAGCGGTAGCTCGCCATCCACGTAATGAGCACCCCCTGATGTAGGCAATTGTAAAACTAATGCTACCATGAGCTAGTTGTTAGTGTTCCCGTTCAATAAAATGTTCTAAGTTGCAAACAGAACTCGTAAGTTGTAGCCGCCAACCGTGACGAAGCTCCTGACAATCCTTTCTATTTCGGACAGAACGTCAGCCCACACCTGAACAGCCCGGAGACGAGGACCGCGTCCCTGGAACCGACGGCCCCCAGCCGTCACCGCAGGGTGCAGAGACATCTCAGGCATCTGTTGGGGAAACCTCCACGGAGGAGACGTTTGAGCCCGAGCACCTGGGCATAAAGGGCGCATCGCCCCCCAGTGGCGAGGACGCACAATTGCAGACGGATCAAGACATCTCTCCTGCCGACCAGACGGCGAATGTCACCACTTCCGCCGACCTCACCTGTAGCCAAGCCTCAGAGGTTTCCTCGTGCCAAGACTCCACGCCAAAATCCCCCAGCCGCCTAGACTTTGAGCCCAAGCCTTCCAATGAGTTGACCAGGGACTACGTTCCCAAGGTGGGGATGACCACGTACACGGTGGTGCCTCCCAAGTCCAATGAGAAGCTGAGGTACTTTGAAGTCGCGCTGACACTGGAGTTGCCCCCTGCTGCTCAGTCCGGCGGGGAGGGGCCACCAGTCAACGTAGACTCTGTCGATGGATGCCTAGCTCAGTCCATTCCCGCCTCACCTCCCAGCAGGTTGTGCTCACCTCAAGAAGGTCCACCAGGGGAGGTCCGGGCCACCAAAGTTCCACCCGCAACTAAACCCAAGCCGGGTTCTTTCCGCTTGCCCAAGCACAAAAAGCCAGCTGGGTATTACGTAACATCAGCCGCGGAGAAGACCGGTCCAGTTTCTGTGGACCGGGTGGACTTACCACCACTCGAGGGCGCCACAGCGGCGACTGATGCTTCCGGCCAGGTGCGGGAGACGAGGCAGAGCAAAGAGCAAAGGCTAAGCTTGGAGAAACTCAGGAGCTTTGCTACTCCCAGGCCTTTTTCCCCCAGAACGCCGTCCCGCTTCGCCCAGGCCGTGTCCGTTGCCGTGAGGCGGAGCCACTCCTCGCCACGCGGACCCGAGTCAACCGGCTCTCCGCCGAGGCCGCGTCCTCCTGCTGCCGGACCGTGTTCCTTCGTCGAGAAGGCTGCAGTCTTGGATTTGAAGGTGAGTTCTGATGAGATTGAAGAACTTGGTTGGTTTATGAGCAGCTTGTTCAATACAAAAACTGATCAGAAAAGTTCACCAGAACAAACTGAAGGAGGGGAGAAGCGGTTGATGGTGAAGACGCAAGCAGATTTTGAATCTGGATTTGGATTTGTGAACAAAGAGAAGACCGTCTAGTTTAGCGTGTGCTAAAGGGACTTGGGCAAAGTGGAAGTTTCCCTCCCACGGGTTCTGCTGATCACGACAGATCTTCTTGTGAGCCCAGTAGTCCGGTTTGACAATTATTTTATTCGTGCACACGCCACCACAGCGCACTGTTCTACGACTTTTCAGTCCTTGTTTTGAGTCTTTCTCTCGGCGTGTCTTTGTCTTGCTCCAACTCCCACTCCAACCACGTGTCTCAACCCGGCTGCTGCTAATAAGGGCGACAGGTGATTAGATAACACGTCCCAGCTGGGCAATCTACTCACCTGCCGCTGGCATCGAGGCTGGTCCTTACACACCCTGCTCCGTGGCAGGCCCGCAGACCACGGCCCCCTCCACAGCCAGTAAATCTGATTCTGCTGAGTAGCAAAAACATTACACAACAAATCCAAAGGTACTGTAAGGTAACCTTTTTCCCGCGCTATGAACCCTGCGGCTTATATGCGCTAATTTATACTATTTTTGTTTCTGGGTTCATTATCAACCAATCAAAGTTGACTACTATAACCCTTAATGACAAATGTCTCAAAGGCCTGCACAAGTCACATCCTGGGCTAAGATATCACATCAGGGCAAGGAAAAACTCAACCCAATGGGAACAACCAGAAACTTTGGCTTCAATAATTCCGAGTCTAACACTGACACCCACATTTCAGACTCTGGAAACACTGCTTGGTGCCTCGTCTGAGCTGCTGTGACTTAGATGACCATATTAACTAATTAGATGACCATATTAACTAATTATGATTACCATAGTAACTAAATAGATGACCATAGACACTAATTAGATGACCATAGTCACTCATTAGATTACCACAGTAACTAATTAGATGACCACATTAACTAATTGGATTACCATAGTAACTAATTGCATGGCCGTGGTAACTAGTATATTACCATAGGCACTAATTAGATGACCATAGTCACTCATTAGATCACCACAGTAACTAATTAGATTACCATAGTAACTAATTTGATGACCATAGTAAATAATTAGAAAACCACAGTAACTAATATGACCACCATAGTAACTAATTAGATGACCACAGTAACTAATATGAATGTCATAGTAACTAAATAAATTGCCATATTAACTAATTAGATGACCAAAGTTACTAATTTGATGACCATAGTAACTAATTAGATGACCACAGTAATTAATTATATTACCATTGTAACTCATTAGATGACCATAGTAACTAATTCGATGACCACAGTAACTAACTCCATTACCATAGTAAATAATTAGATGACCATGTTAACTAGTATATTGCCATAGTAACTAATTAGGTAACCCTAGTAACTAATTAGATGACCATAGTAACTAGTGGATTACCATAGTAACTAATTAGATTACCATAGTAACTAATTAAGTGACCACAGTAATTAATTATATTACCATAGTAACTAATTAGATGACCACAGTAACTTATTATATTACCATAGTAACTAATTAGATTACCATAATAACTAATTAGATGACAACAGTAACTAACTACTTTACCATAGTAAATAATTACATTACCATATTAACTAGTATATTGCCATAGTAACTAATTAGATAACCATAGTAACTAATTAGATGACCATAGTAACTAATTAGATGACCATAGTAACTAATTAGTTGACCATAGTAACTAATATATTACCATAGTAACTAATTAGATGACCATAGTACCTAATTAGATGACCATACTAAATAATTAGATTGACCATAGTAACTAGTATATTACCATAGTAACTAATTAGATGACCATAGTAACTAATTAGATGACCATAGTAACTAATTAGATGACCATAGTAACTAATTAGATGACTATAGTAACTAATATATTACAATAGTACCTAATTAGATGACCATAGTAACTAGTATATTACCATAGTAACTAATTACTATAATTCTAATTTTCCTGAAGGAATAGATAAAGTACTATCTAATCTAATCTAACTAGATGACGATAGTAACTAATTTGTTTACCTTAGTAACTAATTAGATGACCATAGTAACTACTACATATTAGTATAGTAACTAATTAGATGACCATAGTAACTAATATATTACCATAATAACTAATTAGATAACTATTGTAACTAGTATATTACCATAGTAACTAATTAGATGACAATAGTAACTAATTAGTTTACCATAGTAACTAATATATTACCATACTAACTAATTAGATGACAATAGTAACTAATTAGTTTACCATAATATCTCATTAGATTAGCATTGTGACTAATTTGTTTACCATAGTAACTAATATATTACCATAGTAACTAATTAAATGACCGTAGTAACTCATTAGATGACCATAGTAACTAGTATATTACCGTAGTAACTAATTGGATGGCCATGTTAACTAGTATATTACCATAGTAACTAATTAGATGACCATAGTAACTAGTATATTACCATAATAACTAATTACTATAATTTCCCTGAAGGGACTCTCCTGAAGGAACTAATAAAGTACTATCTAATCTAACCTAACTAGATGACCATAGTAACTAATTTGTTTACTATAGTAACTAATTAGATGACCATAGTAACTAATATATTACCATAGTAACTCATTAGATGACCATAGTAACTAATTAGATGACCATAATAACTAACTAAATTGACCATAGTAACTACTATATTACCATGGTAACTAATTAGATTAGCAGAGTAACTAGATTAGCATAGTAACTAGTATGTCATGCAAGAGCGCAGGATCCGACCATTGAAAGACTTAGTCTAGTTGAAGACTAGGACAACAGGACAATGACCCCAAACCCAGGTGAAAAGTGGTCAAGGAATAGGCTAGAATGAAGGTTTTAGAATGGCCTTCTCAAAGTCCTGATTTAACACCTTTGGACAATGCTGAAGAAACAAGTCCATGTCAGAAAAGCAACACATTAAGCTGAACCGTAGCAATCTTGTGGTGAAAAATGTCAGCAGAAGCTTGTTGATGACTAGCAAAAGCAGGAGAACTTGCCAAGGAACATGGAAGCAAATATGAAGATTGCTGGACGGATACTTTTGACTGCTCACATGTTGGGTGGAGCCTCGAGAAATGAGCTGACAACCAAAGTTCTTGCATGTGTGGCTTGGGGGTCAAATTTGACACCCTAAAAGACAAGCATGTGGACAGCGACCCCCTCTAGTGGCCAGTTCTCTGTAAACTATCTTCTTTGTCTCCAGGGCCAGGTGCCCGGGGTCCAGGGTCAAACCACATCCTCAGACCGAAGTCAAGAGCCACCAACAGAAGCTCCTGATGACAGCAAATGATCTTCTGTAAGAAAAGTACCAATATTTCACTTCTCATCTTTTTATTCATAGGTTTTTGTTGTTTTTCAGGAGAACATCTGGACCTCTCTGCCCCCAGACACCTTCATAGACCTGACCCTTCATGGACTTCTCTGCCCCCAGACCCCTTCATAGACCTGACCCTTCATGGACTTCTCTGCTCCCAGACACCTTCATAGACCTGACCCTTCATGGTCTTCTCTGCTCCCAGACACCTTCATAGACCTGACCCTTCATGGTCTTCTCTGCCCCCAGACACCTTCATAGACCTGACCCTTCATGGTCTTCTCTGCTCCCAGACACCTTTGTAGACCTGACCCTTCATGGTCTTCTCTGCTCCCAGACACCTTCATAGACCTGACCCTTCAAGGTCTTCTCTGCTCCCAGACACCTTCATAGACCTGACCCTTCATGGTCTTCTCTGCTCCCAGACACCTTCGTAGACCTGACCCTTCATGGTCTTTTCTGCTCCCAGACACCTTCATAGACCTGACCTTTCATGGACTTCTCTGCTCCCAGACACCTTCGTAGACCTGACCCTTCATGGTCTTCTCTGCCCCCAGACACCTTCATAGACCTGACCCTTCATTGTCTTCTCTGCTCCCAGACACCTTCATAGACCTGACCCTTCATGGTCTTCTCTGCTCCCAGACACCTTCATAGACCTGACCCTTCATGGTCTTCTCTGCTCCCAGACACCTTCATAGACCTGACCCTTCATGGTCTTCTCTGCTCCCAGACACCTTCATAGACCTGACCCTTCATGGTCTTCTCTGCTCCCAGACACCTTCATAGACCTGACACTTCATGGATTTCTCTAATCCCAGATACTTTTACAGACCTGACCTTTCATGGTCATATTTTCTCCCAGACACCTCCATTGACCTGACACATCATGGTCTTCTTTTTTCCCCAGACACCTTCATAGACCTGACCCTTCATGGTCTTCTTTTTTCCCCAGACACCTTCATAGACCTGACCCTTCATGGATTTCTCTGCTCCCAGATACTTTTACAGACCTGACCTTTCATGGTCGTATTTTCTCCCAGACACTTTCATAGATATGACCCTTCGTGGTCTTCTTTTCTCCCAGTCATGGACTTCTCTGCTCCCAGACACCTTCATAGACCTGACCCTTCATGGTCTTCTCTGCTCCCAGACACTTTCATAGACCTGACCCTTCATGGACTTATTTGCTCCCAGACACCTTCATAGACCTGACATTTCATGGACTTCTTTGCTCCCAGACACCTTCATAGACCTGACCCCTCATGGACTTCTCTGCTCCCAGACACCTTCATAGACCTGACCCTTCATGGACTTCTTTTAATTATGCTTTTATTTTCAGTCTGATGCTCTAACTTGCATTTAATGCATTGCTGTTTTAGAGGATCAGAATATAAACAGTTCTATAAATGTTGATGATTTTTCAGAGTTGCAGTGAAGTGTGTTGGGTTTATAGTCCAGGTCCTGGCTGATGGTACTCAAAGACCCGCAGAGGAGTCTTTTCTATTTAAATGTGCTGAAACTGTATGCCAGAAATGAGGAATAAAGGTGCAGTAAAACTGAAGCTGTGATCCTTCCAGACAAAGCAGTAAAGTTGTCAGGTTGTGTAATTGGTAGATAAAAATAGAATCTCCAGATCCTTTTCAACTTATATTCAATTGAATAGACTGCAAAGACAAATATATTTCATCTTCACACTGAGAAACTTTGTTAGTTTTCGCAAATATTAGCTTATTTGGGGTATGATGCCTGCGACATGTTTCAAAAAAGCTGGCACCAGTGGCAAAAAAGATTGAGAAAGTTGAGGAATGCTCATCAAAGACTTATTGGGAACATCCCACAGGTGAATAGGCGAATTGGGAACAGATGGGTGCCATGATTGGCTATAAAAGCAGCTTTCATGAAATACTGTCGTTACCAAACAAGGACGGGGCGAGGGTCACCACTTTGTCAATTCGTCAATTTTTTAATTGTAAGGAATTTAGGGGTTTCACCATCTACGCTCTGTAGTATCATCAAAAGGTGCAGAGAATCTGTAGAAATCACTGCACGTAAGCCATGATATGCTGCATTAAAAAGCCACATCAGTGTGTAAAGGACATCACCACGTGGGCTCAGAAACCACTGTCAGTAACTACAGTTGGTAGCTACATCTGTAAATGCAAGTTAAAGCCCTACTATCCAAAGCCATTTATCAACAACACCCAGAAATGTGCTAGCTAGGCTAGGCCCGAGCTCATCTAAGATGGATTGATGCAAAGTTGAAAAGTGTTCTGTGGTCTGACGAGTCCACATTTCGAATTGTTTTTCGAAACTGTGGACCAAAGAGGAAAAGAACCATCGGGACTGTTCTAGGGTGAAAGTGTAAAAGCCAGCATGTGTGATGGTATGTTTATAGCAAAGAATTTAGGGGTTTCACCATCTACGCTCTGTAGTATCATCAAAAGGTTCAGAGAATCTCTAGAAATCCCTACACGAAAGCCATGATATGCTGCATTAAAAAGCCACATCAATGTGTAAAGGATATCACCACGTGGGCTCAGAAACCACTGTCAGTAACTACAGTTGGTAGCTACAGTTGGGGCGGCATAGCTCGGTTGGTAGAGTGGCCGTGTCAGCAACTTGAGGGTTGCAGGTTCGATTCCCGCTTGTACCATCCTAGTTACTGCCGTTGTGTCCTTGGGCAAGACACTTTACCCACCTGCTCCCAGTGCCACCCACACTGGTTTAAATGTAACTTAGATATTGGGTGTCACTATGTAAAGCGCTTTGAGTCAGTTGAGAAAAGCGCTATATAAATATAATTCACTTCACTTCACTTCACATCTGTAAATGCAAGTTAAAGCCCTACTATCCAAAGCCATTTATCAACAACACCCAGAAATGTGCTAGCGAAATGTGCTAGCTAGGCTGGGCCCGAGCTCATCTAAGATGGATTGATGCAAAGTTGAAAAGTGTTCTGTGGTCTGACGAGTCCACATTTCAAATTGTTTTTCGAAACCGTGGACCAAAGAGGAAAAGAACCATCGGGACTGTTCTAGGGTGAAAGTGTAAAAGGCAGCATGTGTGATGGTTTGTTTATTGCAAAGAATTTAGGGGTTTCACCATCTACGCTCTGTAGTATCATCAAAAGGTTCAGAGAATCTGTAGAAATCCCTGCACGTAAGCCATGATATGCTGCATTAAAACGCTACATCAGTGTGTAAAGGATATCACCACGTGGGCTCAGAAACCACTGTCAGTAACTACAGTTGGTAGCTACATCTGTAAATGCAAGTTAAAGCCCTACTATCCAAAGCCATTTATCAACAACACCCACAAATGTGCTAGCTAGGCTGGGCCCGAGCTCATCTAAGATGGATTGATGCAAAGTTGAAAAGTGTTCTGTGGTCTGATGAGTCCACATTTCAAATTGTTTTTCGAAACCGTGGACCAAAGAGGAAAAGAACCATCGGGACTGTTCTAGGGTGAAAGTGTAAAAGCCAGCATGTGTGATGGTATGTTTATTGCAAAGAATTTAGGGGTTTCGCCGTCTACGCTCTGTAGTATCATCAAAAGGTGCAGAGAATCTGTAGAAATCCCTGCACGTAAGCCATGATATGCTAAATTAAAAAGCCACATCAGTGTGTAAAGGATATCACCACGTGGGCTCAGAAACCACTGTCAGTAACTACAGTTGGTAGCTACAGTTGGGGCGGCATAGCTCGGTTGGTAGAGTGGCCGTGTCAGCAACTTGAGGGTTGCAGGTTCGATTCCCGCTTGTACCATCCTAGTTACTGCCGTTGTGTCCTTGGGCAAGACACTTTACCCACCTGCTCCCAGTGCCACCCACACTGGTTTAAATGTAACTTAGATATTGGGTGTCACTATGTAAAGCGCTTTGAGTCACTTGAGAAAAGCGCTATATAAATATAATTCACTTCAAGTTAAAGCCCTACTATCCAAAGCCATTTATCAACAACACCCAGAAATGTGCTAGCTAGGCTGGGCCTGAGCTCATCTAAGATGGATTGATGCAAAGTTGAAATGTGTTCTGTGGTCTGACGAGTCCACATTTCAAATTGTTTTTCGAAACCGTGGACCAAAGAGGAAAAGAACCATCGGGACTGTTCTAGGGTGAAAGTGTAAAAGCCAGCACGTGTGATGGTATGGGGTTGTATTAGTGGCCAAAGCATGGGTAACTTACACATCTGTGAAGGCACCGTTAATGCTGGAAGGTACATACAGGTTTTGGAGCAACACATGTTGTCATCCAAGCAACGTTATCTTGGACGCCCCTGCTTATTTCAGCAAAACGATGCCATTGAAAATATGTGCTGCAATATGACTGTTGAACAACTTAAGCTGTACATCAAGCAAGAATGGGAAAGAATTCCACTTCAAAAATGTGTCTCCTCAGTTCCCAAACCTTTACTGAGTGTTGTTAAAAGGAAAGGCCATGGAACACACTGGTAAAAAAATGCCTTTTTTTACATTCGAAGTTTGTGATTACTCACCAAAAATAATGGAAGTTTCTCAGTGTGAACATGAACTATTTACCATGCACACAAGGTGACAACTTCACTGGTTGTGGCTTTTGTACGTTGAAGAGCTGAATGTCAACAACACCCCTGCACGAGGCCCTGCTGCAGTGCTCCAGGTTCTTGACTGGACCCGGCACCGGTCAAGGACAACTGGTCTGGAGCTTGCAACTGTTATGAGAAAGGTGGAGACTTTCTTATCATCCGGCCAACCATTAATTCCATTTTCATTTTCTCGGCCTTGATAAGTGTCGCCGTCCGCCCGTCTGGACTCTAAGCTCGGAGATAAAGTCCGGCCTGTTTTGGGAAGTCCGCGCCTCGTTCTCGGTCCACTTGCAGGTCTCATGGCCACCGGGCCAGCTTGAATATATACCACACGTCCTATATTTGCATGCAGCAAGGAGGAGAGAAACCCAGCAAATGTAACATGAATACACTTCATGACAGCATGAGAGCCAACATTATTTTATAAGTGTTGCAAACATATGCTTTTCTACACCAAAATGCATCTACTCATCAGCAAAGGGTTTCAGCTTCAAACTGTTCAGCCTATTCGGGAATCGCGGGACTTTCCTTTGACAAATTTTTTTAAAAATCCCAGATTTCCCAGAATTCTCGGTTTTCTGGGAAATTTTTCCCATTTAAAATGAAAAAATAAAAAATAAAAATAAATGAAATGAATTGGCCATTTTTCAAATTTTCCACATTTTCCAACCGATTCAAACCATTCCACCATCCTGGACATTCAAACGAGCCTTTCTCCAAGTTACCCAAAAAATTCCAGGATTCTCCAGAATTCCTGGTTTTCCGAAGCCCTATTTCCACCCTGTTTTCTGGCGACTACCCCTCCAACATTTTTCAACTATCTTCAACTGTTCTCCTATCAAAACATTCCTCTTAATCAGGACAAAAAAAACACAGTTTTTTAAACTGGAAACATTTCCAGTTTTCCCGAAATTCCAGGAATTCCGTAATACCATTTCTCAATTAGAAATGTTACTACCTCAACATTTCTTGACCGATTTGAAAAATTCGAACAGCAACCATTTCAAATCATTCAGGCAATTCAAGTTTTATTTTTTTATTTTTTTACCATTTTCAAAAAAATTCCAGCTTTTCCCGAAATTACCAATTTTGGGGGAATTTCCCATTGAAATCAATGAGACATTCTTCAAAGTTCCACATTTTTCATCTGATTCAAAGCGTTGCAACTTCAAACTGTTCAGCCTATTCGAAAATCACGGGGCTTTCCTGTGACAAATTCCCAAAAATTCCCAGATTTTCCATAATTCCCAGTTTTCCGGGAATTTTTTACCATTTAAAATGAATTGAAATCAGTGGGACATTCTTCAAAGTTCGACAAATCCCACATTTTTCATCTGATTCAAAGCGTTTCAACTTCAAACACTTTAGCCTATTCAAAAATTGTGGGTTTTCCCTTGACAAATTCCAAGATTTCCCATATTTCCCGAATTTCGGGGAAATTTTTCCCATTTAAAACGATTTGGCCATTTTTCCAACTTTCCACATTTTCCAACCGATTCAAACCATTCCACCTTCAACACATTCCACCATCCTGGACATTCAAACTACCCTTTCTCCAAGTTCCACAAAAATTCCAGGATTCTCCAGATTTCCTGGTTTTCCAAAGCCCTATTTCCACCCTGTTTTCTGGGGACTACTCCTCCAACATTTTTCAACTATCTTCAACTGTTCTACTATCAAAACATTCCTCTTAATCAGGACAATAAAACACAGTTTTTTAAACTGGAAACATTTCCGGTTTTCCCAAAATTCCAGGAATTCCGTAATACCATTTTTCAATAAAAAATGTTACTACCTAAACATTTGTCGACCGATTTGAAAAAATCGAACAGCAACCATTTCAAATCATTCAGGCAATTCAAGTTTAATTTTTTTATTTTTTTTACCATTTTCAAAAAAATTCCAGCTTTTCCCGAAATTCCCAATTTTGGGGGAAATTCCAATTGAAATCAATGAGACATTCTACAAAGTTCGAAGTTTTTCATCTGATTCAAAGCGTTCCAACTTCAAACTGTTCAGCCTATTCGAAAATCACGGGGCTTTCCTATGACAAATTCCAAAAAATTCCCAGATTTCCCACAATTCCCAGTTTTCCGGGAATTTTTTCTCATTTAAACTGAATTGAAATCAGTGGGACATTCTTCAAAGTTCGACAAATCCCACATTTTTCATCTGATTCAAAGTGTTTCAACTTCAAACACTTTAGCCTATTTGAAAATTTGGGGCTTTCCCTTGACAAATTCCAAGATTTCCCATATTTCCCGATTTTCGGGGAAATTTTTCCCATTTAAAACGATTTGGCCATTTTTCTAACTTTCCACATTTTCCAACCGATTCAACACATTCCACCATCCTGGACATTCAAACTACCCTTTCTCCAAGTTCAAAAAAAATTCTGGGATTCTCCAGAATTCCTGGTTTTCCAAAGCCTTATTTCCACCTTTGTTTCTGGTGACTACTTTTCCCACAATGTTTCAATCTATTTCAACCATTCCATCGTCAAAACGTTCCTCTTAAATAGGACAAAAAACTCATTTGTTTTATACACGGGAACATTTTCGTTTTTCCCAAAATTCCGTAGTACCATTTTTCAATTAATATGTTTCTACTTCAACAGTTCTTGAAACATTCCAACGCCATCCATTTCAAATCATTCAGGCCATTCAAGTTTTTTTTTGTTTGTTTTTTTTCGCATTTCCCAAAAAATTCCAGCTTATCCCGAAATTCCCAATTATGGGGGGAATTCCCATTGAAATAAACGGGACATTCTTCAAAGTTCCACAATTCCCACATTTTTCATCTGATTCAAAGTGTTCCCACTTCAAACAGTTCAGCCTATTTGAAAATTGTGGGCTGACCCTTGACAATATTCCCAGAATTCCCAGTTTTCCGGGAAATTTTTCCCATTTAAAAGGAATTGGCCATTTTTCAAACTTTTCACATTTTTCAACCGATTCAAACCTTTCTACTTTCAACATATTTCAACATATTCATCCTGGAAATTCAAACTACCTTTTCTCCAAGTTCCCAAAAAAATTACGGGATTCTCCAGAATTGTTGGATTTCCAAAGCCTATTTCCACTCTGTTTTCTGGCAACTCCTCCTCTCACATTTTTCAGCCCACTCCAACCGTTCTACCGTCCAAACATTCTTTTTAATTATGAAAACAAATAAGTTGTTTTTTCAACAGGAAAAATTCCCGGTATTCCCAAAATTCAAGGAATTCTTTTATACCATTTCTCAATTACAAATGTTACATTTCTCCACCGATTTGAAGTTTCCTGTGTGTACCTAATGTTGTGTCCTTTGTGTACCTAATGTAGTGTCCTGTGTGTACCTAATGTCGTGTCCTACGTGTACCTAATGTTGTGTCCTATGTGTACTTAATGTTGTCATTTTTGTACCTAATGCCGTGTCCTATGTGTACCTAATGTTGTGTCCTACGTGTACCTAATGTAGTGTCGTATGTGTACTTAATGTAGTGTCGTATGTGTACTTAATGTAGTGTCCAATGTGTACCTAATGTTGTGTCCTATTTGTACTTAATGTCATTTTTGTACCTGTCATGTCCTATGTGTACCTAATGTAGTGTCCTATGTGTACTTAATGTTGTGTCCTACGTGTACCTAATGTAGTGGCCTACGTGTACTTAATGTAGTGTCCTATGTGTACCTAATGTTGTGTCCTACGTGTACCTAATGTTGTGTCCTACGTGTACCTAATGTTGAGTCCTATGTGTACCTAATGTTGTGTCCTATTACAAGTACCTGATGTCGTGTCCTACGTGTACCTAATGTTGTGTCCTGTGTGTACCTAATGTTGCGTCCTGTGTGTACCTAATGTTATGTCCTATTACAAGTACCTGATGTCGTGTCCTACGTGTACCTAATGTTGTGTCCTACATGTACCTAATGTTGTGTCCAATGTGTAGCTAATGTTGTGTCTTATGTGTCCCTAATGTTGTGTCCTACGTGTACCTAATGTTGTGTCCTAAGTGTACCTAATGTTGTGTCTTATGTGTCCCTAATGTTGTGTCCTACGTGTACCTAATGTTGTGTCCTACGTGTACCTAATGTTGTGTCCTAAGTGTACCTAATGTTGTGTCTTATGTGTCCCTAATGTTGTGTCCTACGTGTACCGAGCGCAGTGTCCTACATATACCTAATGTAATGTCCTACATGTACCTAATGTTGTGTCTTACGTGTCCCTAATGTTGTGTCCTACGTGTACTTAGTGTAGTGTCCTGTGTGTACCTAATGTTGTGTCCTATTACAAGTACCTGATGTCGTGTCCTACGTGTACCTAATGTTGTGTCCTACGTGTACCTAATGTTGTGTCCTGTGTGTACCTAATGTTGTGTCCTATTACAAGTACCTGATGTCGTGTCCTACGTGTACCTAATGTTGTGTCCTACGTGTACCTAATGTTGTGTCCTATGTGTACCTAATGTTGTGTCTTATGTGTCCCTAATGTTATGTCCTACGTGTACCTAATGTAGTGTCCTACATGTACCTAATGTTGTGTCCTATTTGTACTTAATGTCATTTTTGTACCTGTCATGTCCTATGTGTACCTAATGTAGTGTCCTATGTGTACTTAATGTTGTGTCCTACGTGTACCTAATGTAGTGGCCTACGTGTACTTAATGTAGTGTCCTATGTGTACCTAATGTTGTGTCCTACGTGTACCTAATGTTGTGTCCTACGTGTACCTAATGTTGAGTCCTATGTGTACCTAATGTTGTGTCCTATTACAAGTACCTGATGTCGTGTCCTACGTGTACCTAATGTTGTGTCCTGTGTGTACCTAATGTTGCGTCCTGTGTGTACCTAATGTTATGTCCTATTACAAGTACCTGATGTCGTGTCCTACGTGTACCTAATGTTGTGTCCTACATGTACCTAATGTTGTGTCCAATGTGTAGCTAATGTTGTGTCTTATGTGTCCCTAATGTTGTGTCCTACGTGTACCTAATGTTGTGTCCTAAGTGTACCTAATGTTGTGTCTTATGTGTCCCTAATGTTGTGTCCTACGTGTACCTAATGTTGTGTCCTACGTGTACCTAATGTTGTGTCCTAAGTGTACCTAATGTTGTGTCTTATGTGTCCCTAATGTTGTGTCCTACGTGTACCGAGCGCAGTGTCCTACATATACCTAATGTAATGTCCTACATGTACCTAATGTTGTGTCTTACGTGTCCCTAATGTTGTGTCCTACGTGTACTTAGTGTAGTGTCCTGTGTGTACCTAATGTTGTGTCCTATTACAAGTACCTGATGTCGTGTCCTACGTGTACCTAATGTTGTGTCCTACGTGTACCTAATGTTGTGTCCTGTGTGTACCTAATGTTGTGTCCTATTACAAGTACCTGATGTCGTGTCCTACGTGTACCTAATGTTGTGTCCTACGTGTACCTAATGTTGTGTCCTATGTGTACCTAATGTTGTGTCTTATGTGTCCCTAATGTTATGTCCTACGTGTACCTAATGTAGTGTCCTACATGTACCTAATGTTGTGTCCTATGTGTACCTAATGTTGTGTCTTATGTGTCCCTAATGTTGTGTCCTACGTGTACCTAATGTTGTGTCCTACATGTACCTAGTGTTGTGTCCTATGTGTACCTAATGTTGTGTCCTATTACAAGTACCTAATGTTGTGTCCTACATGTACCTAATGTTGTGTCCTATGTGTACCTAATGTTGTGTCTTATGTGTCCCTAATGTTGTGTCCTACGTGTACCTAATGTAGTGTCCTACATGTACCTAATGTTGTGTCTTATGTGTCCCTAATGTTGTGTCTTACGTGTACCTAGTATTGTCTCCTATGTGTACCTAATGTTGTGTCCTACATGTACCTAATGTTGTGTCCTATGTGTACCTAATGTTGTGTCCTACATGTACCTAATGTTGTGTCCTATGTGTATCTAATGTTGTGTCTTATGTGTCCCTAATGTTGTGTCCTACGTGTACCTAATGTTGTGTCCTATTACAAGTACCTAATGTTGTGTCCTACATGTACCTAGTGTTGTGTCCTATGTGTACCTAATGTTGTGTCCTATTACAAGTACCTAATGTTGTGTCCTACATGTACCTAATGTTGTGTCCTATGTGTACCTAATGTTGTGTCTTATGTGTCCCTAATGTTGTGTCCTACGTGTACCTAATGTAGTGTCCTACATGTACCTAATGTTGTGTCTTATGTGTCCCTAATGTTGTGTCTTACGTGTACCTAGTGTTGTCTCCTATGTGTACCTAATGTTGTGTCCTACATGTACCTAATGTTGTGTCCTATGTGTACCTAATGTTGTGTCCTACATGTATCTAATGTTGTGTCCTATGTGTATCTAATGTTGTGTCTTATGTGTCCCTAGTGTTGTGTCCTACGTGTACCTAATGTTATGTCCTATTACAAGTACCTAATGTTGTGTCCTATGTGTACCTAATGTTGTGTCTTATGTGTCCCTAATGTTGTGTCCTACGTGTACCTAATGTAGTGTCCTACATGTACCTAATGTTGTGTCTTATGTGTCCCTAATGTTGTGTCTTACGTGTACCTAATGTTGTGTCCTACGTGTACCGAGCGCAGTGTCCTACATGTACCTAATGTAATGTCCTACATGTACCTAATGTTGTGTCTTACGTGTACTTAGTGTAGTGTCCTGTGTGTACCTAATGTTGTGTCCTATTACATGTACCTGATGTTGTGTCTTACGTGTCCCTAATGTTGTGTCCTACGTGTACTTAGTGTAGTGTCCTGTGTGTACCTAATGTTGTGTCCTATTACAAGTACCTGATGTCGTGTCCTACGTGTACCTAATGTTGTGTCCTACGTGTACCTAATGTTGTGTCCTGTGTGTACCTAATGTTGTGTCCTATTACAAGTACCTGATGTCGTGTCCTACGTGTACCTAATGTTATGTCCTATTACAAGTACCTAATGTTGTGTCCTACATGTACCTAGTGTTGTCTCCTATGTGTACCTAATGTTGTGTCCTACATGTACCTAATGTTGTGTCCTATTTGTCCCTAATGTTGTGTCCTACGTGTACCTAATGTAGTGTCCTACATGTACCTAATGTTGTGTCTTATGTGTCCCTAATGTTGTGTCCTACGTGTACCTAGTGTTGTCTCCTATGTGTACCTAATGTTGTGTCCTACATGTACCTAATGTTGTGTCCTATGTGTCCCTAATGTTGTGTCCTACGTGTACCTAATGTAGTGTCCTACATGTACCTAATGTTGTGTCTTATGTGTCCCTAATGTTGTGTCCTACGTGTACCTAGTGTTGTCTCCTATGTGTACCTAATGTTGTGTCCTACATGTACCTAATGTTGTGTCCTATGTGTCCCTAATGTTGTGTCCTACGTGTACCTAATGTAGTGTCCTACATGTACCTAAGGTTGTGTCTTATGTGTCCCTAATGTTGTGTCCTACGTGTACCTAGTGTTGTGTCCTATGTGTACCTAATGTTGTGTCCTATTACAAGTACCTAATGTTGTGTCCTACATGTACCTAATGTTGTGTCCTACATGTACCTAATGTTGTGTCCTACGTGTACCTAGTGTTATGTCCTATGTGTACCTAATGTTGTGTCCTATTACAAGTACCTAATGTTGTGTCCTACATGTACCTAATGTTGTGTCCTATGTGTACCTAATGTTGTGTCTTATGTGTCCCTAATGTTGTGTCCTACGTGTACCTAATGTAGTGTCCTACATGTACCTAATGTTGTGTCTTATGTGTCCCTAATGTTGTGTCCTACGTGTACCTAGTGTTGTGTCCTATGTGTACCTAATGTTGTGTCCTATGTGTACCTAATGTTGTGTCCTATTACAAGTACCTAATGTTGTGTCCTACATGTACCTAATGTTGTGTCCTATGTGTACCTAATGTTGTGTCTTATGTGTCACTAATGTTTTGTCCTATGTGTACCTAATGTAGTGTCCTACATGTACCTAATGTTGTGTTTTATGTTTCCCTAATGTTGTGTCCTACGTGTACTTAGTGTTGTGTCCTATGTGTACCTAATGTAGTGTCCAACGTGTACTTAATGTTGTGTCCTAAGTGTACCTAATGTTGTCCAATGTGTACCTAATGTTGTGTCCTGTGTTTACCTACTGTAGTGTCCTATGTGTAGCTAATGTTGTGTCCAATGTGTCCCTAATGTTATGTCCAATGTGTACCTAATGTGATGTCCTACATGTACCTAATGTAGTGTCCTACGTGTACCTAATGTTGTGTCCCATGTGTAGCTAATGTTGTGTCCAATGTGTCCCTAATATTATGTCCTATGTGTACCTAATGTGATGTCCTACATGTACCTAATGTAGTGTCCTACGTGTACTTAATGTAGTGTCCTGTTTTTTACCTAATGTTGTGTCCTGTGTGTACCTAATGTAGTGTCCTACGTGTCCCTAATGTTGTGTCCTATGTGTACCCAATGCTGTGTCGTACGTGTACCTAATATAGTGTCCTACGTTGTCAACTTCCACTACACACTTTATTGTCGACCTTTTTTTTTTGGCAGAACATTTGATTGTGTTTGTAAACTTCTGTTTATGTGTTCACTCACTCACTCACTCACTCACTCACGCTTGATGTCCCTTCATTGTCTGAACATCACAGTGGTGTGTTTAAAGGACATTTAAGGCCTCCTGGTCATCACACACACACACACACACACACACACACACACACACGCTTGATGTCCCTTCATTGTCCGAACATCACAGTGATGTGTATAAAGGACATTTAAGGCCTCCTGGTCATCACACACACACACACACACACACACACACACACATACACACACACGCTTGATGTCCCTTCATTGTCCGAACATCACAGTGGTGTGTATAAAGGACATTTAAGGCCTCCTGGTCATCACACACACATACACACGCGCTTGATGTCCCTTCATTGTCCGAACATCACAGTGGTGTGTATAGAGGATCTGTGTGGCGGACTAACCATGGACCTTCTAGAAGAACATTCTGGATACATATCAGCAGCAGGAGAACATTCTGGATACATATCAGCAGCAGGAGAACATTCTGGATATATATCAGCAGGAGTCTGTTGCTTATCGGCCTTGGGGAGGCGGGACTTATCTTTTTGGACCCAATGTTCCTGTAGCGTCCACTTCCTGCCAGACTAAACATGGTGGATGTGTGATAGTAGTCCGCTCGTCCAAGATGGCTAAACAAGTCCTCGCACTTTTCTCTGGCACTCAGCGGCCTTGGCTGTTGGAAATCAAACACCCAAACAGCCAGTTTCTTCTCAACCAGTCGACCACGGTAAGCGTTTGCTTCTCCAAGGACGAAGGAGGAGTTTGGCTTTTTGGGGGAGGAAACATGACCTTTTTTTTTTCTTTTTTTTTTTTACACCTTCTTTGCAAACCGGATGACTTTTGTCTATATTCCCTGCAGTACTCATTCAAACACTGACTCTGTATGTATGTATGTATATATATATATATATATGTATGTATATATGTATGTGTGTATATATGTATATATGTATCTGTTGAAGCATCACTGAAGACGGCGACATGAACTTCCGCGCAAGAAGAGTCACCTTGCCGGCCATCACACCTCTTTGTCTGCAGAAGCGGGTAGGAATCCTAACATGTCCTTTTTTTATTTATTATTGTTTCCATCGACTCCGTTGTGTAGACGCGCTGCTCTCCGGTTCGTTCCCAAGTGTCCGTGCTTGTGTAAATGGCAATTAAAAAGAGAATGTGAATATTTGCAAATGCTTTTCAACTTATGTTCAATTGAATAGACTGCAAAGACAAGATATTTCATGTTCGTACTAAAAAAATATTTTTTTTCATTCTGGGTGTTGTTGATAAATGGCTGTTGCTTTGTGTAGTAGAGTTTTAACTTGTACTTATAGATGTAGCGACCAACTGTCGTTACTGACAGTGGTTTTCTGAAGTGTCCCTGAGCCCGTGTGGTGATATCCTTTACAAACTTATGTGGTTTTAGATGCGGTACCGCCTGAAGGACCCGAGATGCGTAATATCATGGCTTACGTGCAGTGATTTCTCCACATTCTCTGAACCTTTTGATGATATTACAGAGCATAGATGGTGAAATCCTTAAATTCCTTGAAATAGCTGCTTGAGAAATGCTGTTCTTAAACAATTTGACAAAGTGGTGACCTTCGCCCCGTCCTTGTTTGTGAACGACTGCTTTTATACCCAATCATGGCACCCACCTGTTCCCAATTAGCCTGTTCACCTGTGGGATGTTCCAAATAAGTCTTTGATTAGCATCAGGACCCAGCGAAGCGTTTCTGGGTGTTGTTGATAAATGGCTGTGGCTTTGCATTTTCAAGTTTTAACTTGCACATACAGATGTAGCGACCAACTGTAGTTATTTTTTACGTGTTCCTGAGCCCATGTGGTGATATCCTTTACACACCAATGTCGCTTGTCGAAGCGTTTCTGGGTGTTATTGATAAACGGCTTTTGGCTTTGCATAGTAGTGTTTTAACTGGCACTTGGGGATGTAGCGACCAACTGTAGTTACCGACAGTGGTTTTCCGAAGTGCCCATGTGGTGGTATCCTTTACACACTGATGTGGCTTTTTGATGCAGTAGCGCCTGAGGAATCCAAGGTGCGTAATATCATGGCCCCACCTGTTCCCAATTAACCCGTTCACTTGTGGAAGAGGATCAGTCCATCTTAGATGAGCTCGGCCCCTGCCAAGCGTTTCCGGGTGTTGTTGATAAATGGCTGTGGCTTTGCATAGTCTTTTTTTTCCCCCTACTTTTTTCTAAACTCGTTGCAAGCATCAAATCCCAAGTGAGCGAATATTTGCAAAAAATAACAAAGTTTGAACGTTAAGTTATTGTCTTTGCAGTCTATTCAATTAAATATGCTAACAAGATGT
Source organism: Nerophis ophidion (assembly GCF_033978795.1). NCBI lineage: Eukaryota > Metazoa > Chordata > Actinopteri > Syngnathiformes > Syngnathidae > Nerophis > Nerophis ophidion. The sequence goes on along the minus strand of NC_084629.1, from coordinate 38,839,525 downwards.
TAGCATTAACCAATGTCAATCAATCAATCAATCAATCAATCAATCAATGTTTACTTATATAGCCCTAAATCACTAGTGTCTCAAAGGGCTGCACAAACCACCACGACATCCTCGGTAGGACCACATAAGGGCAAGGAAAACTCACACCCAGTGGGACGTCGGTGACAATAATGACTATGAGAACCTTAGAGAGGAGGAAAGCAATGGATGTCGAGCGGGTCTAACATGATACTGTGAAAGTTCAATCCACAATGGATCCAACACAGTCGCGAGAGTCCAGTCCAAAGCGGATCCAACACAGCAGCGAGAGTCCCGTTCACAGCGGAGCCAGCAGGAAACCATCCCAAGCGGAGGCGGATCAGCAGCGCAGAGATGTCCCCAGCCGATACACAGGCAAGCAGTACATGGCCACCGGATCGGACCGGACCCCCTCCACAGGGGAGAGTGGGACATAGAAGAAAAAGAAAAGAAACAGCAGATCAACTGGTCTAAAAAGGGAGTCTATTTAAAGGCTAGAGTATACAAATGAGTTTTAAGGTGAGACTTAAATGCTTCTACTGAGGTGGCATCTCGAACTGTTACCGGGAGGGCATTCCAGAGTACTGGAGCCCGAACGGAAAACGCTCTATAGCCCGCAGACTTTTTTTGGGCTTTAGGAATCACTAACAAGCCGGAGTCCTTTGAACGCAGATTTCTTGCCGGGACATATGGTACAATACAATCGGAAAGATAGGATGGAGCTAGACTGTGTAGTATTTTATACGTAAGTAGTAAAACCTTAAAGTCACATCTTAAGTGCACAGGAAGCCAGTGCAGGTGAGCCAGTATAGGTATATATGTATGTATATATGTATATAAAGGTATATACAGTATAGGTATATATGTATGTATATATGTATATAAAGGTATATACAGTATAGGTATATATGTATGTATATATGTATATAAAGGTATATACAGTACAGGCGTAATGTGATCAAACTTTCTTGTTCTTGTCAAAAGTCTAGCAGCCGCATTTTGTACCAACTGTAATCTTTTAATGCTAGACATGGGGAGACCCGAAAATAATACGTTACAGTAGTCGAGGCGAGACGTAACAAACGCATGGATAATGATCTCAGCGTCTTTAGTGGACAGAATGGAGCGAATTTTAGCGATATTACGGAGATGAAAGAAGGCCGTTTTAGTAACGCTTTTAATGTGTGCCTCAATGGAGAGAGTTGGGTCGAAGATAATACCCAGATTCTTTACCGTGTCGCCTTGTTTAATTGTTTGGTTGTCAAATGTTAGAGTTGTATTATTAAATAGAGTTCGGTGTCTAGCAGGACCGATAATCAGCATTTCCGTTTTTTTGGCGTTGAGTTGCAAAAAGTTAGCGGACCTCCATTGTTTAATTTCATTAAGGCACGCCTCCAGCTGACTACAGTCCGGCGTGTTGGTCAGCTTTAGGGGCATGTAGAGTTGGGTGTCATCAGCATAACAGTGAAAGCTAACACCGTATTTGCGTATGATGTCACCTAGCGGCAGCATGTAGATGCTGAAGAGTGCAGGGCCAAGGACCGAACCCTGGGGAACTCCACACGTTACCTTAACGTAGTCCGAGGTCACATTGTTATGGGAGACACACTGCATCCTATCAGTAAGATAAGAGTTAAACCAAGACAGGGCTAAGTCTGACATACCAATTCGTGTTTTGATACGTTCTAATAAAATATTATGATCGACGGTATCGAAAGCAGCGCTAAGATCGAGGAGCAGCAACATAGATGACGCATCAGAATCCATCGTTAGCAATAAATCATTAGCCATTTTTGCGAGGGCTGTCTCCGTGGAGTGATTTGCTCTGAAACCGGATTGAAAGGTTTCACATAGATTGTTAGACGCTAAGTGTTCATTTAAATGTCCACTACTGAACACATTGGTGCACTTATTGAAATGTGTCTGTGTTTTGTCTGAGAGCTGAGGAGTGGGTGTGCAGTCGCTGACAGCACGTTGGTGTGTGCAGCTCATCAAGATCTACAACGAGGACAACAGCAGCAGAGCAGTCGAGGTCCCCAGCGACATTGTGGCCCGGGACATGTGTCACGTGTTGGCCTCGGAGGGCCACGCCGCGGACGAACACAGCTTGACTCTGTACGAGCACCTCTCTCACCTGGGAGTAGGTAGGTCATGTGAGAAACTCTTACTGTGCAAAGCCAGAAGCCGTTTATCATCAACACCCAAAAACGCTTCGAAAAGCGACATCGGCGTGTAAAGGATACCACCACATGGGGATTTCAGAAAACCACTGTCGGTGACTACAGTTGGTCGCTACATCCACAAGTGCCAGTTAAGACACTACTACGCGAAGCCAAAAGCCGTTTATCAACAACACCCAGAAATGCTTCGACAAGCGACATCGGTGTGTAAAGGATATCACCACATGGGCTCAGGAACACGTCAGAAAACCACTGTCAGTAACTACAGTTGATCTCTACATCTGTAAGAGCCAGTTAAAACACTACTATGCAAAGCCAAAAGCCGTTTATCAACAACAACCAGAAACGCTTCAACAAGCAACATCGGTGTGTAAAGGATATCACCACATGGGCTCAGGAACACAACAGAAAACCACTGTCAGTAACTACAGTTGGTCGCTACATCTGTAAGTGCAAGTTAAAACTCGACTATGCAAAGCCAAAAGCCGTTTATCAACAACACCCAGAAACGCTTCGGCAAGCAAAATCGGCGTGTAAAGGATACCACCACATGGGCACTTCAGAAAACCACTGTCAGTAACTACAGTTGGTCGCTACGTCTGTAAGTGCAAGTTAAAACTCGACTGCGCAAAGCCAAAAGCCGTTTATCAACATCACCCAGAAACGCTCCGACAAGCGACATCGGCGTGTAAAGCACATCACCGCTTGGGCACTTCATTAAACCACTGTCAGTAACTACAGCTGGTCGCTACATCTGTAAGTGCCAGTTAAAACACTTCTACGCAAAGCCAAAACCCGTTTATCAACAACACCCAGAAACGCTTCGACAAGCGACATCGGTGTGTAAAGGATATCACCACATGGGCTCAGGAACACGTCAGAAAACCACTGTCAGTAACTACAGTTGATCTCTACATCTGTAAGAGCCAGTTAAAACACTACTATGCAAAGCCAAAAGCCGTTTATCAACAACACCCAGAAACGCTTCGACAAGCGACATCAGTGTGTAAAGGATATCACCACAAGGGCTCAGGAATATGTCAGAAAACCACTGTCAGTAACTAAAGTTGGTCGCTACACCTGTAAGTGCAAGTTGAAACTCTACTATGCAAAGCCAAAAGCCGTTTATCAAAACAGCCAGAAACGCTTCGACAAGCGACATCGGTGTATAAAGGATATCACCACATGGGCTCGGGAACACAACAGAAAACCACTGTCAGTAACTAAAGTTGGTCGCAACATCTGTAAGTGCAAGTTAAAACTCCACTATGCAAAGCCAAAAGCCGTTTATCAACAACACCCAGAAACGCTTCGACAAGCGACATCGGCGTGTAAAGTATATCACCACTTTGGTCTTCAGAAAACCACTCTCAGTAACTACAGTTGGTCGCTACATCTGTAAGTGCAAGTTAAAACTCTACTATGCAAAGCCAAAAGCCGTTTATCAACAACACCCAGAAATGCTTCGACAAGCGACATCGGCGTGTAAAGTATATTACCACTTTGGCACTTCAGAAAACCACTGTCAGTAACTACAGTTGGTCGCTACATCTGTAAGTGCAAGTTAAAACTCGACTATGCAAAGCCAAAAGCTGTTTATCAACAACACCCAAAAACGCTTCGACAAGCGACATCGGCGTGTAAAGGATACCACCACTTCAGAAAACTACTGTCGGTAACTACAGTTGGTCGCTACATCTGTAAGTGCAAGTTAAAATTTGACTATGCAAAGCCAAAAGCCGTTTATCAACAACACCCAGAAACGCTCCGACAAGCCACATCGGTGTGTAAAGGACATCACCACTTGGGCACTTCACTAAACCACTGTCAGTAACTACAGTTGGTCGCTACATCTGTAAGTGCCAGTTAAAACACTACTATGCAAAGCCAAAAGCCGTTTTTCAACAACACCCAGAAACGCTTCGACAAGCGACATATGTGTGTAAAGGATATCACCACATGGGCACTTCAGAAAACCACTGTCGGTAACTACAGTTTGTCGCTACATCTGTAAGTGCCAGTTAAAACACTACTATGCAAAGCCAAAAGCCGTTTTTCATCAACACCCAGAAACGCTTCGACAAGCGACATTGGTGTGTAAAGGATATCACCACATGGGCTCAGGAACACGTCAGAAAACAACTGTCAGTAACTAAAGTTGGTCGCTACATCTGTAAGTGCGAGTTAAAACTCTACTACGCAAAGCCAAAAGCCGTTTATCAACAACACCCAGAAATGCTCCGACAAGCGACATCGGCGTGTAAATGACATCACCACTTGGGCACTTCATTAAACCACTGTCAGTAACTACAGTTGGTCACTACATCTGTAAGTGCGAGTTAAAACTCTACTACGTAAAGCCAAAAGCCGTTTATCAACAACACCCAGAAACGCTTCGACAAGCGACATCGGTATGTAAAGGATATCACCACATTGGCTCAGGAACACATCAGAAAACCACTGTCAGTAACTACAGTTGGTCTCTACATTTGTAAGAGCCAGTTAAAACACTATTATGCAAAGCCAAAAGCCGTTTATCAACAACACCCAGAAACGCTTCGACAAGCGACATCGGCGTGTAAAGTATATCACCACTTTGGCACTTCAGAAAACCACTGTCAGTAACTACAGTTGGTCGCTACATCTGTAAGTGCAAGTTAAAACTCGACTATGCAAAGCCAAAAGCCGTTTATCAACAACACCCAGAAACGCTCCGACAAGCGACATCGGCGTGTAAAGGACATCACGACTTGGGCACTTCAGAAAACCACTGTCAGTAACTACAGTTGGCCGCTACATCTGTAAGTGCAAGTTAAAACTCGACTACGCAAAGCCAAAAGCCGTTTATCAACAACACCCAGAAACGCTCCGACAAGCGACATCGGTGTGTAAAGGATATCACCACATTGGCTCAGGAACACGTCAGAAAACCACTGTCAGTAACTACAGTTGGTCTCTACATCTATAAGAGCCAGTTAAAACACTATTATGCAAAGCCAAAAGCCGTTTATCAACAACACCCAGAAACGCTTCGACAAGCGACATCGGTGTGTAAAGGATATCACCACATGGGCTCAGGAACACGTCAGAAAACCACTGTCAGTTGCTACATCTGTAAGTGCGAGTTAAATCTCTACAACGCAAAGCCACAGCCATTTATCAACAACACCCGGAAACCAGAATTGCTTCGCTGGGCCCGAGCTCATCTAAGATGGACTGGTGCTCATCAAAGACTTATTTTGAACATCCCACAGGTGAAGAATATTTCTCAAGCAGTCATCCAGTGTGAAGATGCAAACTATTGTTTTATTGTTGGTGCAGACCAGGAACAGACCAGGAACAGACCGTGATTTAAATGTTTACCATTGATGTTCATCTGGTCCTGACTAGAGAGGACCATTGAGGACCACGAGTCCATCATGGAGGTCCTCTCCAGCTGGGGGATGGACTCAGACAACCGCCTGCATTTCAGGAAGAACTATGCAAAATACCAATTCTTCAGGAAACCTCTGGTGAGTTAAATAATGTCTTAGTTCCAAATCTTTCGTACAAGTCGTAATTTTTTGTGTTGGAGTGAGTGCAGCACATACTTGCTGGCCACTCCCCTTGACAACATTGGTGCAGTTCAGCTAAATGTGTTGTTGATTTTTTGACATGGACTTGTTTCTTCAGCATTGTCCACATATTAAATGTGTTAGTTTTTCTGATATGGACTTGTTTCTTCAGCATTGTCAACATGTTAAATGTGTTGGTTTTTCTGACATGGACTTGTTTCTTCAGTATTGTCCACATGTTAAATGTGTTGTTTTTTTCTGACATGGACTTGTTTCTTCAGCATTGTCCACATGTTAAATGTGTTGTTTTTTCTGACATGGACTTGTTTCTTCAGCATTGTCCACACCTTTAAGTCAGGACTTTGGGAAGACCATTCCAAAACCTTCATTTTAGTCTGATTTAGCCATTCCTTTACAACTTTTCACCCGGGTAGTCGCCAGAAAAAAAAAAAAGGTGGACACAGGGCTTTGCAAAAACCCGGAATTCCAGAAAATCCTGGAATTGTTTGGGATTTGGAAAAATGATAGTTTGAATGTCCAGGATGGTGGAATGGTTGGAATGAGTTGAAAGATGTGGAAATGGTGCAACTTGGAAAAATGTCCCATTCATTTTGAATGGGAAAAATGTCACTGAAAACTGTGAAATTCTCGGAAATCAGTTTTTTTTTTTTTAAATTGTTGAAGGAGAGCACACAATTTTGAAAATGTTTAATATTTTGGAGATGGAACGGTTTGAACCGGATGAAAAATGTCTAATTGATATCAATGGGAATTTCATGAAAATATGCAAATTTTGGGAATTTTTCTTGAAAATGTTAAAAGACTTGAATTCGGAGGTGTTCCTCCTTTTTCATTGTCCCATTTAAAGCAGCAGTTCCATTGGCAGCAAAACAGGCCTAGAGCATAATACTACCACCACCATGCTTGACAGTAGGTATGGTGTCCCTGGGATTAAAGGCCTCACCTTTCCTCTTCCAAACACATTGCTGGGTGTTGTGGCCAAACAGCTCACTTTTTGTTGCATCCGACCACGGAACTTTCCTCCAGAAGGTCTTATCTTTTCTCATGTGAGGTCAAATTCCTGGATTTCCAAGAATTTTCCAGTTTTCAGGGACATTTTTCTCCATTCAAAGTGAATGGGACTTTTTTCCAAGTTGCACCATTTCCACATATTTCAACACATTCAACCATCCTGGACATTCAAACTGTCAATTTTCCAAGTTCCAAAAAAATCCAAGATTTTCCGGAATTCCAGGTTTTGCAAAGCCCTATTTCCACCTTTTTTTTGTAGACTACTCCTTCCACATTTTTCAACCCACTTCAACCGTCCAAACATTCCTCTTAATTAGGTTAAAAAATTTCCCGGTTTTCCCAAAATGTCTGGAATTCCTTAATACCATTTCTATATTAAAAATGTTACTACTCTAACATTTATTGACCAATTTTGAAAAATTCCAACACCAACCTTTGCAACTCATTCAGAACATTCAAGTCTTTTAACATTTCCTAAAAAAAAAATCCAATTTTTCCCAAAATTCCTACATTTTCATGAAATTCCCATTGAAATCAATTCAACATTTTTAAAAGTTCCACAATTTTTCATTCGGTTTCAACTCCACAAATATTCACATTTTCAAAATTCTGTGCTCTCCTTCAACAATTAAAAAAAAAATCCCAGATTTCCAAGAATTCCCAGTTTTCAGGGACATTTTTTCCCATTCAAAGTTAATGGGAATTTTTTCCAAATTGCACCATTTCCACATTTTTCAACCCACTTCGACCATCCAAACAGTCCTCTTAATTAAGTAAAAAACAAAGTTGTTTTTTGAACTGGAAAAATTCCCAATTTTTCAAAAATTCCTGGAATTCCTTAATACCATTTCTCAACTAAAAATGTTACCACTATAACATTTATTGACCGATTTTGAAAAATTCCAACACCAACCATTGCAACTCATTCAGAACATTCAAGTCTTTTAACATTTCCTAAAAAAAAATCCAGTTTTTCCCCAAATTCCTACATTTTCATGAAATTCCCATTGAAATCAATTCGACATTTTTAAAAGTTCCACAATTTTTCATCTGATTCAAACCGTTTCAACCCAACAAATATTCACCATTTTCAAAATTATGTGCTTTCCTTCAACAATTTCAAAAAAATCCTGGATTTCCAAGAATTTTCCAGTTTTCTGGGACATTTTTCCCCATTCAAAGTGAATGGGACATTTTTCCAAGTTGCACCATTTCCACATTTTTCAAGCCATTCCAACCATTCCACCTTCAACACATTCCACCATCCTGGACATTCAAGCTGTCAATTTTCCAAGTTCAAAAAATTCCAGGAATTTCCGGAATTCCAGGTTTTGCAAAGCCCTATTTCCACCCTTTTTTCCGTAGACTACTCCTTCCACATTTTTCAACCCACTTCAACCGTCCAAAAATTCCTCTTAATTAGGTTAAAAACAAAGTTTTTTGAACTGGAAAAATTCACGGTTTTCCCCAAATTCCTGGAATTCCTTAATACCATTTCTCAATAAAAAATGTTACTACTTCAACATTTCTCGACCAAATAGAAAAATTCCAACACCAACCATTTCAACTCATTCAGAACATTCAAGTCTTTTAACATTTTCTACCAAAAAAATCCTGCTTTTTCCCAAATTTCCCACAGTTTCATGAAATTCCAAGACATTTTTCAAAATCCCACAATTTTTCATTCGATTCAAACCGTTTCAACTCCACAAATAATCACCATTTTCAAAATTGTGTGCTTTTCTTCAACAATTTCAAAAAAATTCCGGATTTCCAAGAATTTCCCAGTTTTCAGGGACATTTTTCTCCATTCAAAATGATTGGAACATTTTTCCAAGTTGCACCATTTCCACATTTATCAAGCCCTTCCAACCATTCCACCTTCAACACATTCCACCATCCTGGACATTCAAACCGTCAATTTTCCAAGTTCCAAAAAATTCCAGGATTTTCCGGAATTCCAGGTTTTGCAAAGCCCTATTTCCACCCTTTTTTCCGTAGACTACTCTTTCCACATTTTTCAACCCACTTCAACCGTCCAAAAATTCCTCTTAATTAGGTTAAAAAGAAAGTTTTTTGAACTGGAAAAATTCACGGTTTTCCCCAAATTCCTGGAATCCCTTAATACCATTTCTCAATAAAAAATGTTACTACTTCAACATTTCTCGACCGAATAGAAAAATTCCAACACCAACCATTTCAACTCATTCAGAACATTCAAGTCTTTTAACATTTCCTAAAAAAAAATCCAGTTTTTCCCAAATTTCCCACATTTTCATGAAATTCCAAGACATTTTTCAAAATCCCACAATTTTTCATCTGATTCAAACCGTTGCAACTCCAAAATATTCAACATTTTCAAAATTGTGTGCTTTCCTTCAACAATTTCCAAAGAATCCTGGATTTCCAAGAATTTTCCAGTTTTCAGGGACATTTTTTCCCCATTCAAAATGAATGGGACATTTTTCCAAGTTTCACCATTTCCACATTTTTCAAGCCATTCCAACCATTCCACCTTCAACACATTCCACCATCCTGGACATTCAAACTGTCAATTTTCCAAGTTCCAAAAAATTCCAGGATTTTCCGGAATTCCAGGTTTTGCAAAGCCCTATTTCCACCCTTTTTTCTGTAGACTACTCCTTCCACATTTTTAATCAATTTCAACCGTCCAAACATTCCTCTTAATTAGATTAAAAAAAGAGTTTTTTGAACTGGAAAAATTCCCAATTTTCCCCAAATTCCTGGAATTCCTTAATACCATTTGTCAATTAAAAATGTTACTACTTCAACATTTCTCCACCGATTTGAAACATTCGAACACCAACCATTTCAACTCATTCAGAAAATTCAGGTCTTTTAACATTTTCCCCCCAAAATTCCCACTTTTCCCAAAATTCCAACATTGTCATGAAATTCCCATTGAAATGAATTGGACATTTTTCAAATTTCCACAATTTTTCATTCGGTTGAAACTGTTCCAACTCCAAAATAGTCAACATTTTCGAAATGGTGTGCTCTCCTTCAACAATTTCAAAAAAATCCCGGATTTCCAAGAATTTTCCAGTTTTCAGGGACATTTTTCTCCATTCAAAGTGAATGGGACTTTTTTCCAAGTTGCACCATTTCCACATTTTTCAACACATTCCACCATCCTGGACATTCAAACTGTCAATTTTCCAAGTTCCAAAAAATTCCAGGATTTTCCAGAATTCCAGGTTTTGCAAAGCCCTATTTCCACCCTTTTTTCCGTAGACTACTCCTTCCACATTTTTCAACCCACTTCAACCGTCCAAAAATACCTCTTAATTAGGTTAAAAAGAAAGTTTTTTGAACTGGAAAAATTCACGGTTTTCCCAAAATTCCTGGAATTCCTTAATACCATTTCTCAATAAAAAATGTTACTACTTCAACATTTCTCGACCGAATAGAAAAATTCCAACACCAACCATTTCAACTCATTCAGAACATTCAAGTCTTTTAACATTTTCTCCCCAAAAAATCCTGCTTTTCCCAAATTTCCCACATTTTCATGAAATTCCAAGACATTTTTCAAAATCCCACAATTTTTCATTCGATTCAAACCGTTTCAACTCCACAAATATTCACCATTTTCAAAATTGTGTGCTTTCCTTCAACAATTTCAAAAAAATTCCGGATTTCCAAGAATTTCCCAGTTTTCAGGGACATTTTTCCTATTCAAATGAATGGGACATTACTCCAAGTTGCACCATTTCCACATTTTTCAAGCCATTCCAACCATTCCACCTTCAACACATTCCACCATCCTGGACATTCAAACTGTCGATTTTCCAAGTTCCAAATAATTCCAGGATTTTCCGGAATTCCAGGTTTTGCAAAGCCCTATTTCCACCCTTTTTTCCGTAGACTACTCCTTCCACATTTTTCAACCCACTTCAACCGTCCAAACATTCCTCTTAAATAGATAAAAAACAAAGTTGTTTTTTGAACTGGAAAAATTCCCAATTTTCCCCAAATTTCTGGAATTCCTTAATACCATTTCTCGATTAAAAATGTTACTACTTCAACATTTCTCCACCGATTTGAAAAATTCCAACACCAACCATTTCAACTCATTCAGAAAATTCAGGTCTTTTAACATTTTCCCCAGAAAATTCCCGCTTTTCCCAAAATCCCCACATTGTCATGAAATTCCCATTGAAATCAATTGGGCATTTTTCAAATTTTCACAATTTTCATTCGGTTAAAAGTGTTCCAACTCCAAAATAGTCAACATTTTCGAAATAGTGTGCTCTCCTTCAACAATTAAAAAAAAATCCCGGATTTCCAAGTATTTTCCAGTTTTCAGGGACTTTTTTTCCCATTCAAAGTGAATGGGATTTTTTTCCAAGTTGCACCATTTCCACATTTTTCAACACATTCCACCATCCTGGATATTCAAACTGTCAATTTTCCAAGTTCCAAAAAATTCCAAGATTTTCCGGAATTCCAGGTTTTGTCAAGCCCTATTTCCACCCTTTTTTCTGTAGACTACTCCTTCCACATTTTTCAACCCACTTCAACCGTCCAAACATTCCTCTTAATTAGGTTGAAAAAAATTCCCGGTTTTTCCAAAATGTCTGGAATTCCTTGATACCATTTCTATATTAAAAATGTTACTTCTCTAACATTTATGGACCAATTTTGAAAAGTTCCAACACCAACCTTTGCAACTCATTCAGAACATTCAAGTCTTTTAACATTTCCTAAAAAAATCCAGTTTTTACCAAAATTCCTACATTTTCATGAAATTCCCATTGAAATCAATTCGACATTTTTAAAATTTCCACAATTTTTCATTCGGTTAAAACTGTTCCAACTCCAAACTAGTCAACATTTTCAAAATGGTGTGCTCTTCTTCAACAATTTCCCAAAAATCCCGTATTTCCAAGAATTTTCCAGTTTTATGGGACATTTTTCCCCATTCAAAGTGAATGGGACATTTTTCCAAGTTGCACCATTTCCACATTTTTCAAGCCATTCCAACCATTCCACCTTCAACACATTCCACTCATCTTAGACATTCAAACTATCATTTTTACAAGTTCAAAAACATTTCCAGGATTTTCCAGGATTCCAGGTTTTGCAAAGCCCTATTTCCACCCTTTTTTCTGTAGACTACTCCTTCCACATTTTTCAAACCACTTCAACCGTCCAAACATTCCTCTTAATTAGGTAAAAAAAAAAATTGTTTTTTGAACTGGAAAAATTCCCAATTTTCCCCAAATTCCTGGAATTCCTTAATACCATTTCTCAATTAAAAATGTTACTACTTCAACATTTCTCCACCGATTTGAAAAATTCCAACACCAACCATTTCAACTCATTCAGAAAATTCAAGTCTTTTAACATTTTCCCCCAAAAATTCCCGCTTTTCCCAAAATTACAACATTGTCATGAAACTCCCATTGAAATGAATTGGACATTTTTCAAATTTCCACAATTTTCATTTGGTAAAAAGTGTTCCAACTTTAAAATATTCAACATTTTTGAAATTGTGTGCTTTCCTTCAACAATTTAAAAAAAATCCCGGATTTCCAAGAATTTTCCAGTTTTCAAGGACATTTTTCCCCATTCAAAATGAATGGGACATTACTCCAAGTTGCACCATTTCCACATTTTTCAAGCCATTCCAACCATTCCACCTTCAACACATTCCACCATCCTGGACATTCAAACTGTCAATTTTCCAAGTTCCAAAAAATTCCAAGATTTTCTGGAATTCCAGGTTTTGTAAAGCCCTATTTCCACCCTTTTTTCTGCAGACTACTCCTTCCACATTTTTCAACCCACTTCAACCGTCCAAACATTCCTCTTCATTAGGTTGAAAAAAATTCCTGGTTTTCCCAAAATGTCTAGAATTCCTTAATACCATTTCTATATTAAAAATGTTACTACTCTAACATTTATTGACCAATTTTGAAAGATTCCATCACCAACCATTTCAACTCATTCAGAACATTCAAGTCTTTTAACATTTCCTAAAAAAAAATCCAGTTTTTCCCAAAATTCTTACATTTTCATGAAATTCCCATTGAAATCAATTCGACATTTTTAAAAGTTCCACAATTTTTCATTCGATTTAAACCGTGCCAGTCTCCAAAATATTCAACATTTTCAAAATGGTGTGCGCTGTCCTTCAACAATTTCCAAAGAATCCTGGATTTCCAAGAATTTTCCAGTTTTCAGGGACATTTTTCTCCATTCAAAATGATTGGGACATTTTTCCAAGTTGCACCATTTCCACATTTTTCAAGCCATTCCAACCATTCCACCTTCAACACATTCCACCATCCTGGACATTCAAACTATCATTTTTACAAGTTCCAAATAATTCCAGGATTTTCTACTCCTTCCACATTTTTCAACCGACTTCAACCATCCAAACATTCCTCTTAATTAGGTTGAGAAAAATTCCCGGTTTTCCCAAAATGTCTGGAATTCCTTAATACCATTTCTATATTAAAAATGTTACTACTTGACCGATTTTGAAAAATTCCAACACCAACCATTTGAACTCATTCAGAACATTCAAGTCTTTTAACATTTCCTAAAAAAAAAAAATCCAGTTTTTCCCAAAATTCCTACATTTTCATGAAATTCCCATTGATATCAATTCGACATTTTTAAAAGTTCCACAATTTTTCATTCGATTTAAACCGTTCCAGTCTCCGAAATATTCAACATTTTCAAAATGGTGTGCGCTGTCCTTCAACAATTTCCAAAGAATCCTGGATTTCCAAGAATTTCCCAGTTTTCAGGGACATTTTTACTCCATTGAAAATGAATGGGATATTTTTCCAAGTTTTACCATTTCCACATTTTTCAACCCATTCCACCTTCAATCATAGACATTCAAACTATCATTTCTCCGAGTTCTATAAAATTCCAGGATTTTCCAGAAGTCCTACTTTTCCACCCACTTCAACCGCCAACTATTTCCTCTTAATCAGGACAAAAAAAACTGGAAATATTCCCACAATGGAACTGTTTGGAGGAGACAAGGTAATCCCAGGATCACCATACCTACCGTCAAGCATGATGGTGGTAGTATTATGCTATGGGCCTGTTTTTGCTACCAATGGAACTGCTGCTTTAAATGGGACATGAAAAAGGAGGATTACCCCCAAATTGTTCAGGAAAAGCTAAAGTCATCAGCCCGGAGGTTGGGTCTTGGGCGCAGTTGTAAAAAAGTGGTAAAAAAAAAATGGCTAAATCGGGCTAGAATGAAGGTTTTAGAATGGCCTTCCCAAAGATTTGTAAAAATGATGTATACAGTATGTATGGTAAAGATACCGACATCCATCCTAGGACTTCTTCCCGGACCACATGGTGTCCATACCCAGCGAGACCAACAGAGTGCTGGATCACTCCCAACTTGTTCAGGTCCAAATCTTCCTAGTGGTCTTTCTACTCCTGCTCTGGACAAGCTAAACACAGATTCCTCCACCCGATGCAGATCTTCCTCAGCTCCAGCACCGGTCCAGAGATCCATGGATATCTCCACACCAAGGAACCCAGCCGCAAGTCCTGGAAGAAGTTGTACTTTGTCCTGCGCAGGTCTGGGCTCTACGTTTCCAACAAAGGGACTTCTAAGGTCAGTCCACGTCGGCGTCACGCTTCCAGATATTTTCCTAGTTTGAGCACAAAAACTGGTTGTTAAATACATTTTGATGATACAGGAAATCGACTCTTTTCAGCCTGTATCGCAGGCAAGGGTTTGTTGTGTGGTAGATACGTAGTATAGTATCGCAGTACTCATGAATCCAAAACGGTTCTATACTCTGAAATGCACCCGTTCGAGGGCTGATTTTTCCAGCAGATGAGCATGTTCGGCAGCACGCACACACTGAGTACTTACAAGCAGACACAGTGTGTAGACAGAAAAGGGAGATAGGATGCATTTTGGTGTAAAAAGTCAAGATAAAGGTGTAGTTATAACACTGAAACACCCTCAGGAAGAGCTGCTTTAAGAAATGGCTAGCGGCTAACGTCCATCCGCAATGTTTTAGCTACTTCTAAATCACTAATCCCTGGCCTCCCGTTATCACGGGAGGACGAGGAATAAATAAAAATGCTTCACTACACACCGTAGGAGGATACAATGGTTCACCGGCGTCACAATGTAAACAAACGCCATGGGTGGATCTACACCTGACATCCACTGTAATGATACCAAGTAACTCAATGATATTTTTAGCATCAGTTTTTAAAAATATATATATTATGTTTATAAAGTCGGTAAAGACGTCCCTGGACACACGAGGACTTTGAATATGACCAATGTATGATCCTCTAACTGCTTGGTATCGGATCGATACCTAAATGTGTGGTATCGTCCAAAACTAATGCAAAGTATCAAAGAAGAGAAGAATAAGTGCTAATTACATTTTAACAGAAGCTTAGATAGAACATGTTAAAACAGAAAACCGCGCGACACCTACCCTTTACATCAGAATTCGTTTATTAGGTATTATATTTTATAGTATGATCCTGTAACTCATTGGTATCGGATTGATACCTAAATGTGCGGTATCATCCAAAACCAATGCAAAGTATCAAAGAAGAGAAGAATAAGTGCTAATTACATTTTAACAGAAGTGTAGATAGAACATGTTAAAACAGAAAACAGCGCGACACCTACCCTTTACATCAGAATTGGTTTATTAGGTATTATATTTTATAGTATGATCCTGTAACTCATTGGTATCGGATCGATACCTAAATGTGTGGTATCATCCAAAACTAATGCAAAGTATCAAAGAAGAGAAGAATAAGTGATAATTACATTTTAACAGAAGTGTAGATAGAACACGTTAAAACAGAAAACAGCGCGACACCTACCCTTTACATCAGAATTGGTTTATTAGGTATTATATTTTATAGTATGATCCTGTAACTCATTGATATTGGATCGATACCTAAATGTGTGGTATCATCCAAAACTAATGCAAAGTATCAAAGAAGAGAAGAATAAGTGATTATTACATTATAACAGAAGTGTAGATAAAACATGTTAAAAACAGAAAAATAAGCAGATATTAACAGTAAATGAACAAGTGGATTAATACTGTTTGTCCCTCATAATGTGTACAAAATAACAGGTGTATAAATGATACAATATGTTACTGCAGACTAATTAGGAGTCTTTGTTTGTTTACTCAATACTAAAAGACAAGTTGTCTAGAATGTTCACAATTTTATTTAAGGACTTAATTGGCAAACACGTGTCTGCAGTGATCACTTTGTAAAATGTTTCTTTGAACATTTGAGTAACTTTCTGTGATAGGATTCAGTTTTTTTCTGTACTATTTAAGTAGTGTTTTGAGGTCAGAACTAACCGTGAGAAAAGGGAGAAGAGATGGCACATCGATGCTCAGGCTAATTGAGCTGCATCCAAACAATATCCTGTCATGTTTACATTTATGGATTGAAACGTCACAGATGAATTTCACGCGAGAGGAACAGGACGTCCGGGGAAAATCTATAGGGGGGAGACTTGGAACACTTTGGGGCCCCTGACTGACTGACAGGGGCCCCCACAAAATTGGAGTGTGGTAGCAAAAGCTGTCCACTGCTATTTGGATTCCAAAACTAGCAAAACATGTTTTGGACCAAACAGTGCTTTAGTTCCTGTTTTGCGCTGTTATTTTGGTGGGCCCTTCCTGTTTTGTTGGTGTTACCCTGTAGCAGCTTCATGCCTTCCTTTGAGCTGTTCAAGTATTTGCTGTCGTCCAGCATTCTGATTTTTTTGTTGACTTTGCAGCCTGTTCAGTTTTACTTTGATTTTGCACAGCCATCCCAATGCTTCATGGCCTTTTCCTTTCTGTTTCGTTCATTTTTGTTTTAAGCATTAGACACATTTTTACCTGCACGCTGCCTCCCGCTGTGCTCTGCGTATCGGGATCACGACAAACCATCCTCGTCTCGACCGGCACGTTCCGACTTTTACAAAGCTATTCCCCGCACCTGCTCTGTTTTCGCTATTAAGACCGTTCCGGTTGTGCGGTCGCCGTCCTTCTTTATACGGGTATACTTTGTGGACGCCGTCTGCTGCTCCACAGTAAGTCTTTGCTGTCGTCCAGATTTCTGTTTTTCTTTACTTTGCAGCCTTTTACTTTTTTTTTGCATAGCCATCGTGACGCCTCAGTGTCTTTTCCTAGCGGGACTTGCCTTTTGTTCATTGTTTGGATTAAGCATTAGATACATTTTTACCTGCACACTGCCTCCCGCTGTGCTCTGCGTATCGGGATCACAACGAACCATCCTCTTCTCGCCCGACACGTTCCGACTTTTTCAAAGCTAATCCCTGCACCTGCTCTGTTTTCGCTATTAAGACCGTTCCAGTTGTGCGGACGCCGTCCTTCTTCGTGTGGATGTTGTTGATTGCCATGTCGTGTACGGGCGCACTTTGTGGACGCCATCTGCTGCTCCGCAGTAAATCTTTGCTGTCGTCCAGCATTCTATTTTTGTTTACTTTGCAGCCAGTTCAGTTTTGCTTTCGTTTGCGGGACTTGCCTTTTGTTCATTTTTTGGATCAAGCATTAGACACCTTTTTACCTGCACGCTGCCTCCCGCTGTGCTCTGCGTGTCGGGATCACGACAAACCATCCTCGTCTCTACCGGCACGTTCCGACTTTTACAAAGCTATTCCCCGCACTGCTCTGTTTTCGCTATTAAGACCGTTCCGGTTGTGCGGACGCCGTCCTTCTTTGTACGGGTATACTTTGTGGACGCCGTCTGCTGCTCCACAGTAAGTCTTTGCTGTCGTCCAGATTTCTGTTTTTCTTTACTTTGCAGCCTTTTACTTTTGTTTTGCATACCCATTGTGACGCTTCAGGGTCTTCTCCTAGCGGGACTTGCCTTTTGTTCATTGTTTGGATTAAGAATTAGATACCTTTTTACCTGCACACTGCCTCCCGCTGTGCTCTGCATATCGGGATCACAACAAACCATCCGCTTCTCGCCCGACACGTTCCGACTTTTTCAAAGCTATTCCCCGCACCTGCTCTGTTTTCGCTATTAAGACCGTTCCAGTTGTGCGGACGCCGTCCTTCTTCGTGGGGACGTTGTTGATTGCCATGTCGTGTACGGGCGCACTTTGTGGACGCCATCTGCTGCTCCGCAGTAAGTCTTTGCTGTCGTCCAGCATTCTGTTTTTTTTTTTTTTTACTTTGCAGCGAGTTCAGTTTTACTTTCGTTTGCGGGACTTGCCTTTTGTTCATTTTCGGTTTAAGCATTAGATACCTTTTTACCTGCACGCTGCCTCCTGCTGTGCTCTGCGTATCGGGATCACAACGAACCATCCTCGTCTCGCCAGACACGTTCCGACTTTTTCAAAGCTATTCCCCGCACCTGCTCTGTTTTTGCGATCAAGACTGCACCAGTTGTGCGGACGCCGTCCTTCTTTGTACGGGTATACTTTGTGGACGCTGTCTGCTGCTCAACAGTAAGTCTTTGCTGTCGTCCAGCATTCTGTTTTTCTTTACTTTGCAGTCCTTTACTTTTGTTCATTTTTGGATTAAGCATTATATACATTTTTGCCTGCACGCTGTCTCCCGCTGTGCTCTGCGTATTGATGTGGTGCACTAACTAAAGTAAACTGTGTCACAGGAACCGTGGCATCTTCAGTTCCTGGCGGACTTTACTGAGCGCAGCGTCTTCACACTTTTGTCCGGCAAAAAACTCCACGGGGCCCCGACAGACTTCTGCTTCTGCGTGAAGGTAGTCGGACTGGTCTCGCCGCCATGAACGTGGTCTCTCTTGTTTTTCACGCCTGCTTCCTTCCTAGTCTATGAAGTGTTCCTCACCCCGGGACATGAAGCTGCTTTGTGCGGACGATGAAAGGACCAGGACCTGTTGGATCACAGCCATGCGCTTGTTTAAGGTTTATTATTGTTATTATTCTTATCATTGTTACTTTTTCATTCAAGTCAAACCTTTATTTTTATTTTAAAGCAAACTCCAATATAATTTGATGCATGGTTTGTACCGAATTTGTACGATCCACTGGTACTAAAATAGTATTACAGTACTAATAAAGCTGGTTTTACCAGCAGAGGAGCATGTTCGGCAGTGCACACACACAGAGTACTTACAAGCAGAGACAGTGTGTGGACAGAAAAGGGAGAATGGACGCATTTTGGTGTAAAAAGTCAAGATAAAGGTGAAGTTATTGCACTGAAACACCCTCAGGAAGAGCTGCTTTATGACATTGCTAGCGGCTAACGTCCATCCGCAGTGTTTTAGCTACTTCTAAATCACTAATTCTGGTCTCCATGGCGACAAATAAAGTGAGTTTTATACAAATAGAACTGGAGGATGAGGAATAGCTAAACATGCTTCACTACACAGCGTATACTACACAATGTAAACAAACACCATGGGTGGATCTACACCTGACGTCCACTGTAATGATACCAAGTAGTACATTGATATTTTATGCATAATTTTTGTTTTAATATATATATTATATTTATAAAGTCAGTAAATATGTCCCTGGACACATGAAGACTTTGAATATGACCAATGTATGATCCTGTAACTACTTGGTATCGGATCGATACCTAAATGTGTGGTATCATCCAAAACTAATGTCAAGTATCAAAGAAGAGAAGTATAAGTGATTATTACATTTGAACAGAAGTGTAGATAGAACATGTAAAAACAGAAAACAGAGCGACACCTACCCTCCACATCAGAATTGGTTTATTAGGTACTATATTTTATTGTATGATCCTGGAAGTACTTGGTATCGGATGGACACCTGAATGCTTGGTATCATCCAAAACTAATGTATAGTATCAAAGAAGAGAAGTATAAGTGATTATTACATTTGAACAGAAGTGTAGATAGAACATGTTAAAACCGAAAACAGCGCAACACCTACCCTCTACATCATAATTGGTTTATTAGGTATTATATTTTATTGTATGATCCTGTAACTACTTGGTATCGGATCGACACCTAAATGTGTGGTATCATCCAAAACTAATGTATAGTATCAAAGAAGAGAACAATAA
Source organism: Nerophis ophidion (assembly GCF_033978795.1). Classification (NCBI taxonomy): domain Eukaryota; kingdom Metazoa; phylum Chordata; class Actinopteri; order Syngnathiformes; family Syngnathidae; genus Nerophis; species Nerophis ophidion. The sequence continues at coordinate 38,819,698 of NC_084629.1, read as the reverse complement.
GTGATTATTACATTTGAACAGAAGTGTAGATAGAACATGTAAAAACAGAAAACAGAGCGACACCTACCCTCTACATCATAATTGGTTTATTAGGTGTTATATTTTATTGTATGATCCTGGAAGTATTTCAATTAAAGACGATAATGACATTTTTTGTGGTCCATTTTATTTAGAAAAGTATCAAAATACCAACACCTTGCTATCTGACTGACTCTTACTGTATTTACAGTAGATACTTATTTGCTTAACGTGTGTATTTAACATCGTGTTCATGATAGTAAAACATGTTTTTCCAGGTATTTAACAATATTGATTAGTTTGTGTTGATCAACTGCTCATTTGCATAATGCAAAACAGCAACACAACGAGCATCATGTGTCTAATAAGAAATGACTTGAAATAACTCTTGTTTTTCTTTCAGTACGGCATGCAGCTGTACCACAACTTCATGTTGCCGCACCACAAACAAAAACCTTCTCCAATGGTAATTATTGTGTAAATATACTAATTATGACATGTGTTGTTACTTCATGGTCATGTTTCAGTGGTCATGTTCATGTTTCAGTAGTCCATGGTCATGTTTCAGTGGTCCATGGTCATGTTTCAGTGGTCCATGGTCATGTTTCAGTGGTCCATAGTCATGTTTCAGTGGTCCATGGTCATGTTTCAGTGGCCCATGGTCATGTTTCAGTAGTCCATGGTCATTTTTCAGTAGTCCATGGTCATGTTTCAATGGTCCATGGTCATATTTCAGTGGCCCATGGTCATATTTCAGTAGTCAATGGTCATGTTTCAGTGGCCCATGGTAATGTTACTGTGGTCCATAGTCATGTTTCAGTGGTCCATGGTCGTGTTTCAGTGGGCCAAGGTCATGTTCCAGTGGTCCATGGTCATGTTTCAGTAGTCCATGGTCATGTTTCAGTGGTCCATGGTCATGTTTCAGTGGTCCATGGTCATGTTTCAGTGGTCCATGGTCATGTTTCAGTGGTCCATGGTCATGTTTCAGTGGTCCATGGTCATGTTTCAGTGGCCCATGGTCATGTTTCAGTGGTCCATGGTCATGTTTCAGTGGTCCATGGTCATGTTTCAGTGGTCCATGGTCATGTTTCAGTGGTCCATGGTCATGTTTCAGTGGTCCATGGTCATGTTTCAGTGGCCCATGGTCATGTTTCAGTGGCCCATGGTCATGTTTCAGTAGTCCATGGTCATTTTTCAGTGGTCCATGGTCATGTTTCAGTGGTCCATGGTCATGTTTCAGTGGCCCATGGTCATATTTCAGTAGTCCATGGTCATGTTTCATTGGCCCATGGTAATGTTTCTGTGGTCCATGGTCATGTTTCAGTGGTCCATAGTGATGTTTAAGTGGTCCACCGTCATGTTTCAGTGGCCCATGGTCATATTTCAGTAGTCCATGGTCATGTTTCAGTGGCCCATGGTAATGTTTCTGTGGTCCATAGTCATGTTTCAGTGGTCCATGGTCATGTTTCAGTGGTCCATGGTCATGTCTCAGTGGTCCATGGTCATGTTTCAGTGGTTCATGGTCATGTCTCTGTGGCCCATGGTCATGTTTCAATGGTCCATGGTCATGTTTTAGTAGTCCATGGTCATGTTTCAGTGGTCCATGGTAATGTTTCAGTGGTCCATAGTCATGTTTCAGTAGTCCATGGTCATGTTTCAGTGGTCCATGGTCATGATTCAGTGGTCCATGGTCATGTTTCAGTGGTCCATGGTCATGTTTCAGTAGTCCATAGTCATGTTTCAGTAGTCCATGGTCATGTTTCAGTGGTCCATGGTCATGTTTCAGTGGTCCATGGTCATGTTTCTGTGGTCCATGGTCATGTTTCAGTGGTCCAAGGTCATGTTTCAGTGGTCCATGGTCATGTTTCAGTAGTCCATGGTCATGTTTCAGTGGTCCATGGTAATGTTTCAGTGGTCCATGGTCATGTTTCAGTGGTCCATGGTCATGTTTCAGTAGTCCATGTCATTTTTTACATATATTTGGAATTAAATATTTTTTGGAATTAAATATTTTACATTTTATTCCACAGTGTGGAGTATTCCACTGTATTATTATTATTATTATTATTACTATTATTAATATTATTATTATTATTACTATTATTATCATTGTCACTCTGCATTTATGATCCTGATGAAGTATTTACTGGTGCATGTTGTGAGAAGCGCGGCACTCCTAAAGATGTGACTTCTGCAGAGGAGCATCTCGGAGAACTCCCTGGTGGCCATGGACTTCTCAGGCCAGCACAGTCGTGTGATCCAGAAGCCCTCGGAAGTCCTGTCTGCGGCCCTGGAAGAAGGCCTGGCCTGGCGGGTGAGTCCGCAAAGACCCAAGGTCAGCGGTGACAAGACATGCGCTCTCAATATGTGTTTTAGAGGAGGAGCTGCCCGCGTCTGAGTGCCCACGGAAGTCCGTCTGCGTCCCAAAGCTCCGTCTGCTCTCTAGGTGCCACTCTTGTCTGCTCCATGTCAACAACACCCGTCCCGAAGTGAAAGCACTGACTCGTTACGTGTACCAGCTCTCCATTTAGCTCAGCCTTGGTTCTACGGCCGGATGTCTCGGGATGAAGCTCAGCTCCTCATCACCCAGCAGGGTCCAGTGGACGGGTAGGGGGCGCTGTTGCATGACATCACAACATGACCTCGAGCAGACATGTCTTCGGTGATACTGTCAAAATTAAATGATTGTAAAAAAAACAAGGGGAAAAATAAATAAATAAAATATATGTTTAAAAAACTGAGAACCGATGATTTCTCCGCTGGCCGGGTACAGGTATGGCCCCAGTGCCACTTCCTGCTTTTCGCCAATTTAAAACTTATGATTAGATACTCGCTTGGGAGAGACAAGTGAAAATCCAATCGCAGTCACATTTAACGTAAGGCTACCTAGACTTCAATAAACACCCCTCAAAATACCATCATTTATGTCACCACATGACCACGGCTGAAGAAAGACTACACAGAAACACACCAAAAATGTTTTAAAAATCAATAAACCTGCATTTAGAATATATTTTAGGTGGTACTGTCAAAATTAAATGATTGTTAAAATACATATTAACTGTGGAAAAATAAATGAATAAAATATATAGGTAAAAAATTGAAAACCAATGATTTCTCCGCTGGCCGGGTACAGGTATGGTGGCCCCAGTGCCACTTCCTGCTTTTCGCTAATTTCAAACTTATGATTAGATACTCGCTTGGGAGAGACAAGTGAAAATCCAATCGCAGTCACATTTAACGTAAGGCTACCTAGACTTCAATAAACACCCCTCAAAATACCATCATTTATGTCACCACTTGACCACGGCTGAAGAAATACTACACAGAAACACACCAAAAATGTTTTAAAAATCAATAAACCCGCATTTAAAACACATCTTACACGATACTGTCAAAATTAAATGATTGCAAAAATACATATTAACTATGGAAAAATAAATAAATAAAATATATAGGTAAAAAATTGAAAACCAATGATTTCTCCACTGGCCGGGTACGGGTATGGCCCCAGTGCCACTTCCTGCTTTTCGCCAATTTATTTGTTTAGATACTCGCTTGGGAGAGACAAGTGAAAACCCAATCACAGTCACATTTAACGTAAGGCTACCTAGACTTCAATAAACACCCCTCAAAATACCATCATTTATGTCACCACTTGACCACGGCTGAAGAAATACTTCACAGAAACACACCAAAAATGTTTTGAAAATCAATAAACCTGCATTTAAAATATATCTTAGGTGGTACTGTCAAAATTAAATGATTGTTAAAATACTTATTAACTGTGGAAAAATAAATAAATAAAATATATAGGTAAAAAATTGAAAACCAATGATTTCTCCGCTGGCCGGGTACAGGTATGGCCCCAGTGCCACTTCCTGCTTTTCGCTAATTCAAAACTTATGATTAGATATTCGCTTGGGAGAGACAAGTGAAAATCCAATCGCAGTCACATTTAACGTAAGGCTACCTACACTTCAATAAACACCCCTCAAAATACCATCATTTATGTCACCACATGACCACGGCTGAAGAAAGACTACACAATAACACACCAAAAATGTTTTAAAAATCAATAAACCCGCTTTTAAAACACATCTTACGTGATACTGTCAAAATTAAATGATTGTAAAAAGACATATTAACTGTGGAAAAATAAATAAATAAAATATATAGGTAAAAAATTGAAAACCAATGATTTCTCCGCTGGCCGGGTACAGGTATGGTGGCCCCAGTGCCACTTCCTGCTTTTCGCTAATTTAAAACTTATGATTAGATACTCGCTTGGGAGAGACAAGTGAAAATCCAATCGCGGTCACATTTAACGTAAGGCTACCTAGACTTCAATAAACACCCCTCAAAATACCATCATTTATGTCATCACATGACCACGGCTGAAGAAAGACTACACAGAAACACACCAGAAATGTTTTAAAAATCAATAAATCCGCATTTAAAACACATCTTACACGATACTGTCAAAATTAAATGATTGCAAAAATACATATTAACTATGGAAAAATAAATAAATAAAATATATAGGTAAAAAATTGAAAACCAATGATTTCTCCACTGGCCGGGTACGGGTATGGCCCCAGTGCCACTTCCTGCTTTTCGCCAATTTAAAACTTATGATTGGATACTTGCTCGGGAGAGACAAGTGAAAATCCAATCACAGTCACATTTAACGTAAGGCTACCTAGACTTCAATAAACACCCCTCAAAATACCATCATTTATGTCACCACATGACCACGGCTGAAGAAATACTACACAGAAACACACCAAAAATGCTTTAAAAATCAATAAACCTGCATTTAAAACACATCTTACACGATACTGTCAAAATTAAATGATTGTAAAAATACATATTAACTATGGAAAAATAAATAAATAAAATATATAGGTAAAAAATTGAAAACCAATGATTTCTCCGCTGGCCGGGTACGGGTATGACCCCAGTGCCACTTCCTGCTTTTCGCCAATTTAAAACTTATGATTAGATACTCGCTTGGGAGAGACAAGTGGAAATCCAATCGCAGTCACATTTAACGTAAGGCTACCTAGACTTCAATAAACACCCCTCACAATACCATCATTTATGTCACCACATGATCACGGCTGAAGAAATACTACACAGAAACACACCAAAAATGCTTTAAAAATCAATAAACCTGCATTTAAAACACATCTTAGGTGGTACTGTCAAAATTAAATGATTGTAAAAATACATATTAACTGTGGAAAAATAAATAAATAAAATATATAGGTAAAAAATTGAAAACCAATGATTTCTCCGCTGGCCGGGTACAGGTATGGCCCCAGTGCCACTTCGTGCTTTTTGCAAATTTATTTGTTTAGATACTCGCTTGGGAGAGACAAGTGAAAATCCAATCACAGTCACATTTAACGTAAGGCTACCTAGACTTCAATAAACACCCCTCAAAATACCATCATTTATGTCACCACATGACCACGGCTGAAGAAATACTACACAGAAACACACCAAAAATGTTTTGAAAATCAATAAACCTGCATTTAAAATATATCTTAGGTGGTACTGTCAAAATTAAATGATTGTTAAAATACTTATTAACTGTGGAAAAATAAATAAATAAAATATATAGGTAAAAAATTGAAAACCAATGATTTCTCCGCTGGCCGGGTACAGGTATGGCCCCAGTGCCACTTCCTGCTTTTCGCTAATTCAAAACTTATGATTAGATATTCGCTTGGGAGAGACAAGTGAAAATCCAATCGCAGTCACATTTAACGTAAGGCTACCTACACTTCAATAAACACCCCTCAAAATACCATCATTTATGTCACCACATGACCACGGCTGAAGAAAGACTACACAGAAACACACCAAAAATGTTTTAAAAATCAATAAACCCGCTTTTAAAACACATCTTACGTGATACTGTCAAAATTAAATGATTGTAAAAAGACATATTAACTGTGGAAAAATAAATAAATAAAATATATAGGTAAAAAATTGAAAACCAATGATTTCTCCGCTGGCCGGGTACAGGTATGGTGGCCCCAGTGCCACTTCCTGCTTTTCGCTAATTTAAAACTTATGATTAGATACTCGCTTGGGAGAGACAAGTGAAAATCCAATCGCGGTCACATTTAACGTAAGGCTACCTAGACTTCAATAAACACCCCTCAAAATACCATCATTTATGTCATCACATGACCACGGCTGAAGAAAGACTACACAGAAACACACCAAAAATGTTTTAAAAATCAATAAACCCGCATTTAAAACACATCTTACACGATACTGTCAAAATTAAATGATTGCAAAAATACATATTAACTATGGAAAAATAAATAAATAAAATATATAGGTAAAAAATTGAAAACCAATGATTTCTCCACTGGCCGGGTACGGGTATGGCCCCAGTGCCACTTCCTGCTTTTCGCCAATTTAAAACTTATGATTGGATACTTGCTCGGGAGAGACAAGTGAAAATCCAATCACAGTCACATTTAACGTAAGGCTACCTAGACTTCAATAAACACCCCTCAAAATACCATCATTTATGTCACCACATGACCACGGCTGAAGAAATACTACACAGAAACACACCAAAAATGCTTTAAAAATCAATAAACCTGCATTTAAAACACATCTTACACGATACTGTCAAAATTAAATGATTGTAAAAATACATATTAACTATGGAAAAATAAATAAATAAAATATATAGGTAAAAAATTGAAAACCAATGATTTCTCCGCTGGCCGGGTACGGGTATGGCCCCAGTGCCACTTCCTGCTTTTCGCCAATTTAAAACTTATGATTGGATACTTGCTCGGGAGAGACAAGTGAAAATCCAATCACAGTCACATTTAACGTAAGGCTACCTAGACTTCAATAAACACCCCTCAAAATACCATCATTTATGTCACCACATGACCACGGCTGAAGAAATACTACACAGAAACACACCAAAAATGCTTTAAAAATCAATAAACCTGCATTTAAAACACATCTTACACGATACTGTCAAAATTAAATGATTGTAAAAATACATATTAACTATGGAAAAATAAATAAATAAAATATATAGGTAAAAAATTGAAAACCAATGATTTCTCCGCTGGCCGGGTACGGGTATGACCCCAGTGCCACTTCCTGCTTTTCGCCAATTTAAAACTTATGATTAGATACTCGCTTGGGAGAGACAAGTGGAAATCCAATCGCAGTCACATTTAACGTAAGGCTACCTAGACTTCAATAAACACCCCTCACAATACCATCATTTATGTCACTACATGACCACGGCTGAAGAAATACTACACAGAAACACACCAAAAATGCTTTAAAAATCAATAAACCTGCATTTAAAACACATCTTAGGTGGTACTGTCAAAATTAAATGATTGTTAAAATACATATTAACTGTGGAAAAATAAATAAATAAAATATATAGGTAAAAAATTGAAAATCAATGATTTCTCCGCTGGCCGGGTACAGGTATGGCCCCAGTGCCACTTCCTGCTTTTTGCAAATTTATTTGTTTAGATACTCGCTTGGGAGAGACAAGTGAAAATCCAATCGCCGTCACATTTAACGTAAGGCTACCTAGACTTCAATAAACACCCCTCAAAATACCATCATTTATGTCACCACATGACCACGGCTGAAGAAAGACTACACAGAAACACACCAAAAATGTTTTAAAAATCAATAAACCCGCATTTAAAACACATCTTACGTGATACTGTCAAAATTAAATGATTGTAAAAATACATATTAGCTGTGGAAAAATAAATGAATAAAATATATAGGTAAAAAATTGAAAACCAATGATTTCTCCGCTGGCCGGGTAAGGGTATGGCCCCAGTGCCACTTCCTGATTTTCGCCAATTTTCGCTTGGGAAAATCCAATTGCTGTCACGTTTTAACGTAAGGCTACTACCTATATGGGCTACTGTCCAACAACACGTCATCTGATTGGCTATGGCAAACTGTCTACCAACCGGCGGACTAATTAGCCCTCCAACAAGTCAATAACATCAACAGAGCTCACCTCCGTGCCTTCACGCACAGCGTAAAAAGTTTGGCGGACAAAATGAGACGAAGAAGGTGTCTTCCTGTGGGAGAAAGTTGTGCATGTAAACAAACTATGGTGAGTTCAAGGATCGATTAAATTAGTAGGACAAAATGGTGCTTGCCGACTACAATCACCAGTGAAGCAGCTTTAGTACAAACAGCGGCATTTCTATCAATGAGGAAGGTTTGTGTCCTCCTAGTAAAACAAAAAAAATATACATTTTGTTCTATTTTCACACATCTGTAAAAGAGGTCCAAGGAGCCCCTATGGCGGCGCTGACCCAAAACCTAGCCGTGCGGTTCAGAAACAGTGACAGGCAAATGTGAAACGTCAACATATATTTATCCTTTCTTACCTTACCTTTCTTCTATCCTAACGTGAGGTATTTTATTTTGGGTGTGTAGCTAGCCGAGCATCCCATACACATTTTCTCATTTCAACCCAAACAACCTCATTCTTTAAAACTTTGACTGCAAAAATGTATTTTATTTCAACATTTATGAGAGAGACATGCGGTAGAAAATGAATTTAAATAAATAATTAAAAAAAATATATATATATGTCCTGAGTTACAGTATGCCCCCTAGTGGTTGTGGCCCTAAACAACCACATAGACTCTAATAAACATTTAATAGAGTTGACAGTCCACTGCAGTAGCAATAAAACACCACCAGGTGGCAGTGCTCCCTGGTGAATAACCCAGTTAATGACAGAATCTGCTTGGAATCATTCAAAAATGTTTTATTTTGGTGATTAAAAATACGTGATTTGAATCATTTTCGTTTTGTTTTCAGGTTGTTTCTTGTGAGGGAAAGCCAAAGCAAGCCCAAGACCTTCGTGCTGTCGCTGTGCCACATGCAGAAAGTCAAACACTTCCAAATATTACCGGTGAGTGAGCGCCTTAAACAAAATAAAAGTCATTGTCTCTTATTCTGAAGGCCGGTCTTTGGCAAGTCCGTCACGATTTATTCACGGGCGTCGGTGTAAAAAAAATTAACTGTCAATTTTCACATTATTGATTTCATTGCAAACATATTTTTAAAAAATGCAGAAGAAGTTTAATAGCCTTGTAGTGTTGTCCCGATACCAATATTTTGATACTTTTCGATACTTTTCTAAATGAAGGGCACCACCGAAAATGCTATTATTGTCTTTATTTTAACAAAAAAATGTAATGTACATGAAACATATCTATATTATTGTCATTTAGTCCTTCAATAAAATAGTGAACGTACTAGACAACTTGTCTTTTAGTAGTAGTAACAATAATAATAATAGATTTTATCTGTAAAAAGCACTTTACATTCAGCGAACAACCTCAAAGTTCTACAGTCTATTAAAAATAAAAGTTAATAACAAAAAAACAACTGGCACAGCCTAATAGCTATAACTAGTATGCATACATCTAAAAAAAAAGGCTTTTTAAAAAAAGAAAAGTTTTTAAACTTTTTTTAAAAGCATCCACAGTCTGTGGTACCCTCAGGTGGTCAGGGAGAGCGTTCCACAGAAAGCCCGGTCTCCCATTGTAAGTAAATTGCTTTCGTCCTCTCCAGGGTTCTTAGTCATCATTGTCACCGACGTCCCACTGGGTGTGAGTTTTCCTTGCCCTTATGTGGGCCTACCGAGGATGTCGTAGTGGTTTGTGGAGGCCTTTGAGACACTAAGGATTTAGGGCTATATAAGTAAACATTAATTGATTGATTGACTGATTGATAAACACAAAAAAGACTCCTAATTAGTCTGCTGACATATGCAGTAACATATCGTGTCATTTATCTACGTATTATTTTGTACACATTATGAGGGACAAACTGTAAAAAAATGATGATTAATCCACTTGTTCATTTACTGTAAATATCTGCTTATTTTCTGTTTTAACATGTTTTATCTACACTTCTGTTAAAATGCAATAATCACTTATTCTTCTCTTCTTTGATACTTGACATTAATTTTGGATGATACCACACATTCAGGTATCGACGATACCAAGTAGTTACAGCATCATACAATAAAATATAATACACCAATACTATTATGGTTAAAAAACACTGATGTAAAGGGTAGGTGTCTTGTTGTTTTCTGTTTTAACATGTTCTATCGACACTTCTGTTCAATGTAAAAATCACTTATTCTTCTCTTCTTTGATACCTGACATTAGTTTTGGATGATACCACATATTAAGGTATCGATCTGATAGCAAGCAGTTACAGTATCATACATCAAAGTCCTCATGTGTCCAGGGACATATTTACTGACTTTATAAACATAATATTATTTTTTTAAATAGAAAAAATATAGTATATAGTAGTATCGACTAGATACGCTCCTGTGCTTGGTATCATTATAGTGGATGTCAGGTGTAGATCCACCCATGGCGTTTGTTTACATTCAGGCGCGCTAGCTTTTGTTAGCAGCAAGCTATTGCGATAATAATACTTGTAAGAAACTTACTTTATTTGTCGCCATGGAGGCCAGGATTAATGATTTAGAAATAGCTAAAACACTGAGGATGGACGTTAGCCGCTAGCGAGCTAGCCATGTCTTAAATCAGCTCTTCCTGAGGGTGTTTCAGTGTTATAACTTCACCTTTTTCTTGACTTTTTACACCAAAATGCGTCCGTTCTCCCTTCTCTATCTACTTGTAAGTACTCCGGGGGAACCGGTACTTTTTAGAGGTGGTATAGTACGGAATATCATCCATTAGTATCGCGGTACTAAACGAGTACCAGTATACCGTGGAACCGTATTGACAAGTTGGCAAATACATCATTTGACGCATCTTAATTCCGATTGAGCCAATCCGATGGTCAGTAATCAGTATCGACCCACTTTCTTGATCGCTACAAATGTATACATCCTTAAGATTTTACCGATACCAATATCGATATTCCTACCAGTTTTGATGGTGTATCTTATTGTTACAAACTTTTCTGTGGTGTTGCATCCTTATTTGTCATTATTCCAAGTCTTTTTTTAAGTGACTTCAACAGCCTGTCGTAATTACGGGTTAGGGTTCTTTATATTAAGAAATAAAAAATACAAATAGCTGTAACATTTGTCCTTCTGTATCAACCCAATTCGAGAACCGATACCAACAAATACCGGTACTCGGTATACACCTCGAGTTATCACTGTTGCTGATTCATGGCTTTTAATAATTATCCCCTCTGGTTGACACCGTATTTGTTTTGATTCTCCCGGCTAACAAGCTGGCGGCTATTTCTGTGCCCCCGTACACAGTGTGCCGCCACTCCTTTCTTGTCAATTACCATCTAAAAACGACAGAATTTAGAATATCATAAGTATTACTATAAAGTATCATAATCAAGTAATATTAATGCTGGAAGATGAGATTAAACATGTTACACACAGAGAGCAGGCGTGTTAATAACTAAGCTAACCGCTAAGCTAGCTTGAAACAACATACGAAAGTATTTATTAATGTTCAAGCAGAAAGGAGCTAATATTGACAGGAAATAAACATTAATATTAACATAGTACTAATGGTTGGATTGTCATCGTCGCTACACGGCATGTCAACAACACCCGGGAAGTTGTCACGTTGTGTAAATGGTAAATTAAAACAGAATTCAATAATTTGAAAATCCTTTTCAACTTATATTCAACTGAATAGACTGCAAAGACAAGATATTTAACATCGGAACTGGTAAACTTTGTTATTTTTTGTAAATATTAGCTCATTTGGAATGTGAATAAGCTGAAACAGGTGGCAAAAAAGACTGATAAAGTTGAGGAATGCTCATCAAAGACTTATTTGGAACATGCCACAGGTGAACAGGCTAAATGGGAACAGGTGGGCGCCATGATTGGGTTTAAAAGCAGCTTCCGTGAAATGCTCTGTCGTTCACAAACAAGAGTGGGGCGAGAGTCACCACTTTGTCAACAAATGCCTGAGCAATTTGTTCAAGAGCAACATTTCTCAGGCAGCTATTGCAAGGAATTTAGGGATTTCACCATCTACGCTCCGTAATATCATCAAAAGGTTCAAAGAATCTGGAGAAATCACCGCACATAAGCGGCGAGGCTGAAAACCAACATTGAATGCCCGTGCACCGCATCAAAAAGCGACATTGGTGTGTAAAGGATATCACCACGTGGGCTCGGGAACACTTCGGAAAACCACCGTCAGCAACTGCAGTCGGTCGCTACATCTGCAAGTGCAAGTTAAAACTCTACTACGCAAAGCCACAGCCTTTTATCAACAACACCCAGAAATGCTTCGCCATAAAAAATATCATCTTTGCAGTCTATTCAGTTGAATATACGTTGAAAAGGATTTGTTGTATTCTCTTTTTATTTACCATTTACACAACGGTTTGAGGTTGTGTAAGAGGTGTGGATAAACAAGTATGTGATATCAGGGTGTGATCGATACCAGGGTGATCAGGTCAAAATATTTATTTAATTTAAAAAGTTTTTTAAAAGAGTCGTAGACTTTAATAGTTTTATTAGAGATGACTATGCAGGTGAGCTCAGGTCCATGGCACCATGTGAGAGACAGCACCCTCTAGTGGCCACATGGAGCAGAGGTCCGGGTCTGGTGTTGGTTCTCAGCTCCGTCTTGTACCACACTGCAGGTCCAGGACGAAGGGGACTCGGTCCACAGTCTGGACGACGGTCACACGCGCTTCTTGGACTTGATTCAGCTGGTGGACTTCTACCAGCTCAACCGGGGCGTGCTGCCCTGCAAACTCAAACATCACTGTACCAGGACCACCTTGAGACAACCAGGACCACACCTTGACAACCAGGACCACTTTGTAACAGCCAAGACCACCTTGTGACAACCAGGACCACACTTTGACAACCAGGACCAGCGTGTGACAATCAGGACCAGACTTTGACAACCAGAACCAGGTTGTGTCGACCAGGACCAGACTTTGACAACCAGGGCCAGCCTGTAAAACCAGGACCACACTTTGACTTATGGGACCACCTTGTGACAACCAGGAACATATTTTGACAACCAGGACCATACTTTAAAAACCAGGACCACCGTGTGACAACCAGCAACGTATTTTGACAAGCAGGACCGTACTTTGACAAGCAGGACCACTTTGTGACAACCAGGACCGCACTTTGACAACCAGGACCATACTTTGACAACCAGGACCAGACTTTGACAACCAGGACCAGACTTTGACCACCAAGACCACACTTTGACAACCAGGACCATACTTTGACAACCAGGACCAGGCTTTGACAACCAGGACCAGCCTTTGACAAACACGACCAGGGTGTGACGACCAGGACAATCATGTGACAACCAGGATCAGGGTGTGACGACCAAGACCATCATGTGACAACCAGGACCAGGGTGTGACATCCAGGACCATCATGTGACAACCAGGACCAGTGTGTGACGACCAGGACCAGACTTTGACAACCAGGACCAGGGTGTGACGACCAGGACGAGCATGTGACAACCAGGACCAGGGTGTGACAACCAGGACCAGCATGTGACAACCAGAACCAGGGTGTGACAACCAGAACCAGGGTGTGACAACCAGGACCAGTGTGTGACGACCAGGACCAGACTTTGACAACCAGGACCAGGGTGTGACGACCAGGACCAGCGTGTGACGACCAGGACCAGGATGTGACAACCAGAACCAGGGTGTGACGACCAGGACCAGTGTGTGACAACCAGGACCAGAGTGTGACGACCAGGACCAGCATGTGACAACCAGGACCAGGGTGTGACAACCAGGACCAGTGTGTGACGAACAGGACCAGGATGTGACGACCAGGACCAGTGTGTGACAACCAGGACCAGGGTGTGACAACCAGAACCAGGATGTGACGACCAGGACCAGCGTGTGACGACCAGGACCAGCATGTGACAACCAGGACCAGGGTGTGACGACCAGGACCAGGGTGTGACGACCAGGACCAGTGTGTGACGACCAGGACCAGTGTGTGACGACCAGGACCAGACTTTGACAACCAGGACCAGGGTGTGACAACCAGGACCAGGGTGTGACAACCAGAACCAGGATGTGACAACCAGGACCAGTGTGTGACAACCAGGACCGGGGTGTGACGACCAGGACCAGCATGTAACAATCAGGACCAGGGTGTGACAACCAGAACCAGGATGTGACGACCAGGACCAGTGTGTGACAACCAGGACCAGAGTGTGACGACCAGGACCAGCATGTGACAACCAGGACCAGGGTGTGACAACCAGGACCAGTGTGTGACGAACAGGACCAGGATGTGACGACCAGGACCAGTGTGTGACAACCAGGACCAGGGTGTGACAACCAGAACCAGGGTGTGACGACCAGGACCAGCGTGTGACGACCAGGACCAGCATGTGACAACCAGGACCAGGGTGTGACGACCAGGACCAGGGTGTGACGACCAGGACCAGTGTGTGACGACCAGGACCAGTGTGTGACGACCAGGACCAGACTTTGACAACCAGGACCAGGGTGTGACAACCAGGACCAGGGTGTGACAACCAGAACCAGGATGTGACAACCAGGACCAGTGTGTGACAACCAGGACCGGGGTGTGACGACCAGGACCAGCATGTAACAATCAGGACCAGGGTGTGACAACCAGAACCAGGATGTGACGACCAGGACCAGTGTGTGACGACCAGGACCAGACTTTGACAACCAGGATTAGGGTGTGACAACCAGGACCAGGCTTTGACAACCAGGACCAGCCTTTGACAAACACGACCAGGGTGTGACGACCAGGACAATCATGTGACAACCAGGATCAGGGTGTGACGACCAAGACCATCATGTGACAACCAGGACCAGGGTGTGACGTCCAGGACCATCATGTGACAACCAGGACCAGTGTGTGACGACCAGGACCAGACTTTGACAACCAGGACCAGGGTGTGACGACCAGGACGAGCATGTGACAACCAGGACCAGGGTGTGACAACCAGGACCAGCATGTGACAACCAGAACCAGGGTGTGACAACCAGAACCAGGGTGTGACGACCAGGACCAGTGTGTGACGACCAGGACCAGACTTTGACAACCAGGACCAGGGTGTGACGACCAGGACCAGCGTGTGACGACCAGGACCAGGATGTGACAACCAGAACCAGGGTGTGACGACCAGGACCAGTGTGTGACAACCAGGACCAGAGTGTGACGACCAGGACCAGCATGTGACAACCAGGACCAGGGTGTGACAACCAGGACCAGTGTGTGACGAACAGGACCAGGATGTGACGACCAGGACCAGTGTGTGACAACCAGGACCAGGGTGTGACAACCAGAACCAGGATGTGACGACCAGGACCAGCGTGTGACGACCAGGACCAGCATGTGACAACCAGGACCAGGGTGTGACGACCAGGACCAGGGTGTGACGACCAGGACCAGTGTGTGACGACCAGGACCAGTGTGTGACGACCAGGACCAGACTTTGACAACCAGGACCAGGGTGTGACAACCAGGACCAGGGTGTGACAACCAGAACCAGGATGTGACAACCAGGACCAGTGTGTGACAACCAGGACCGGGGTGTGACGACCAGGACCAGCATGTAACAATCAGGACCAGGGTGTGACAACCAGAACCAGGATGTGACGACCAGGACCAGTGTGTGACGACCAGGACCAGACTTTGACAACCAGGATTAGGGTGTGACAACCAGGACCAGACTTAGACAACCAGGACCAGGACCAGGACCAGCAGGGCCTCACAGGATGAAGACTACTCTACAGGAGATCAAAGTGAATATTATATTGGATCAGTTTTAGTCCAGGTCAGTATTTGAGACTACTTGTCCAGGTCAGTATTTGAGACTACTTGTCCAGGTCAGTATTTGGGACTACTTGTCCAAGTCAGTATTTGGGACTACTTATCCAGGTCAGTATTTGAGACTACTTGGACAGGTTTTCATTTTTTTTTATCACAACACTTTTATTTCTTCTAAACTACAAGCAGTGTGATATCGTTCATGGAATCTCCTTTAACTTGTTCTGGATCATCTGTTCATATCCTGCAGACTTCATAAAGTATTTTTGTGTCAACACCTGTATCATCTCATTATCCTCATATAGACTCCGATACTGTGTCCATCACACAATCTCATACTGTGTCCATCAGACAATCTGATACTGTGTCTATCACACAATCTTATTCTGTGTCTATTACACACAATCTGATACTGTGTCTATCAGACAATCTGATACTGTGTATATCAGACAATCTGACACTGTATCTATCAGACAATCTGATACTGTGTCTGTCAGACAATCTGATACTGTGTCTATCAGACAATCTGACACTGTGTCTATCAGACAATCTGATACTGTGTCTGTCAGACAATCTGATACTGTCTATATCAGACAATCTGACACTGTGTATATCAGACAATCTGATACTGTGTCTATCAGACAATCTGACACTGTGTATGTCAGACAATCTGATATTGTGCCCGTCAGACAATCTGATACTGTGTCTATCACACAATCTGATACTGTGTATATCAGACAATCTGACACTGTGTCTATCAGACAATCTGACACTGTGGATATCAGACAATCTGACACTGTGTCTATCAGACAATCTGACACTGTGGATATCAGACAATCTGACACTGTGTATATCAGACAATCTGACACTGTGTATGTCAGACAATCTGATACTGTGCCCGTCAGACAATCTGATACTGTGCCCGTCAGACAATCTGATACTGTGTCTGTCACACAATCTGATACTGTGTATATCAGACAATCTGACACTGTGTATATCAGACAATCTGACACTGTGGATATCAGACAATCTGACACTGTGTCTATCAGACAATCTAACACTGTGGATATCAGACAATCTGACACTGTGTATATCAGACAATCTGATACTGTGTCTATCAGCCAATAAGATACTGTTTATCAGACAATCTGGTACTATGTCTATCAGCCAATCTGATGTTGTGTCAATCAGCCAATCAGATACTGTCTTTTAGACAGTCTGATACTATGTCTACCCGCCAAACTGATACCGTGTCTATCATCCAATCTGATACTGTCTATCAGAAAAGCTGATACTGTCCATCAGACAAGCTGATACTGTGTCTATCATCCAATCTGATGCTGTCTATCAGCCAATCTGATACCGTCTATCAGCCAATCTGATACTGTGTATATAAGCCAATCAGATACTGTCTATCACAAAATCTGATACTGTGTCCATCAGCTAACCAGATACTGTCTATGAGACAATCTGGTACTGTATCGATCAGCCGGTCTGATACTGTATCGATCAGCCTATATATATATATATATATATATATATATATATATATATATATATATATATATATATATATATATATATATATATATATATATATATATATATATATATATATATATATATATATATATATATATATATATATATATATATATATATATATATATATATATATATATATATATATATATATATGAGTGCATTGTTCAGCTGAAGGCAGGGTGCAGTTATGAAAAATGACCACTAGATGTCAGTAGAATGCAGGTGTTGACTCCAATGCAGTTTTCAGTTAGCATGACAGATCCAACATTGGTGTCGACTGCAAACTGATACACACAACATGCTCCTCACTCTACTTTGTCTCTTATTGCACATTGTTGATGCACCTTTGTGATGATATCAACCTGCTCCTTTGTGCTGATATCAACCTGCTCCTTTGTGATGATATCAACCTATTCCTTTACGCTGATATCAACCTGCTCGTTTGTGCTGATATCAACCTGCTCCTTTGTGCTGATATTAAACTTCTCCTTAGTGATGATATCAACCTGTTCCTTTATGTTGATATCAACCTTCTCCTTTGTGCTGATATTAACCTTCCCCTTAGTGATGATATCAACCTGTTCCTTTATGCTGATATCAACCTTCTCCTTTGTGCTGATATCAACCTGCTCCTTTGTGCTGATATTAACTTTCTCCTTAGTGATGATATCAACCTGTTCCTTTGTGCTGATATCAACCTGCTTCTTTTTGCCGAAATCAAGCTGCTCCTTTGTGCTGATATCAACCTGTTCCTTTGTGCTGATATCAACCTGTTCCTTTGTGCTGATACCAACCTTCTCCTTTGTGCTGATATCAACCTGTTCCTTTGTGCTGATACCAACCTTCTCCTTTGTGCTGATATCAACCTGCCCATTTTAGCTGATATCAACCTGCCCTCCGGTGATGATATCAACCTGCTCCTTTTTGCTGATATCAACCTGCCCTCCGGTGATGATATCAACCTGCTCCTTTTTGCTGATATCAACCTGGTCTCCGGTGCTGGTATCCACCTGCTCCATTGTGCTGATATCAAGCTGCTCCTAGTTCCCAAGGACTGCGGTCCACAAAAAGTTCCTAAAAGTTGTTGAAAGGTTTCCTGCCCTGTATCGGCGCTGGCGGCTGTATGGACGTTATGGATCCATCAGCACCCACAGCCTGTGGACTCCCAGAATGCTTCACTCTGCTTGTGATCCTTCGCCTTGGTCTTCACAGACACACACAGTACTCTTAGTACTTCATCCATCCATCCATCCATTTTCTACCGCTTATTCCCTTCAGGGGTGTTGCACTACTGCATATTGTGTGTTACTGTAGTACTTTCCCCCCAAAAAACTACATACACATGTCAAACACAGTAATATAAGTACACAACTGTAGTATTACCTAATTGTAGTATTTTACAAAACAACTACATGCACATGTTAAACACAGCAATACATGTACACAGTAGTAGTACTGTATAATTGTAGTATTTTACCCAAAAAACTTCATTCACATGTTATACACAGTAATACAATTACACAGTAGAAGTAGTCCTATATAATTGTAGTACTTTACAAACACAACTACATACACTTGTAAACACAGTAATACACAGTAGTAGTACTATATAATTGTAGTACTATACAAACACAACTAAATACACATTTTAACACAGTAATACACCGTAGGAGTACTATATTATTGTAGTACTTTATAAACACAACTACATACACATGTAAACACAGTAATACACCGTAGTAGTACTATATAATTGTAGTACTTTACAAACACAACTACATACACATGTTAAACACAATAATACACAGTAGTAGTACTTTTCTCAGTGGGAGGTGAGAGAAGTGCTGGCTGTCCAGAGTCAGGACTTGTCCCTGTGCATCGGTTATGGACATTATGTTAGATCCACTATGGACTGGACTCTCTCTATTATGTTAGATCCACTATGGACTGGACTCTCACTATTATGTTAGATCCACTATGGACTGGACTCTCTCTATTATGTTAGATCCACTATGGACTGGACTCTCATACTATTATGTTAGATCCATTAAGGACTGGAATCTCACACTATTATGTTAGATCCACTATGGACTGGACTCACACTATTATGTTAGATGCACTATGGACTGGACTCTCTCTATTATGTTAGATCCACTCTTCCCCCACTCGTGAACAAGACTCCTAGGTACTTGAACTCCTCCACTTGGGGCAGGGTCTCCTCCCCAACCCGGAGATGGCATTCCACCCTCTTCCCGGGGAGAACCATGGACTGGGACTTGGAGGTGCTGATTCTCATTCCGTTCGCTTCACACTCGGCTGCAGTGAGAGCTGAAGATCCCGGTCAGATGAAGCCATCAGGACCACATCATCTGCAAAAAGCAGAGACCTAATCCTGCGGTCACCAAAGCGGAACCCCTCAATGCCTTGACTGCGCCTAGAAATTCTGTCCATAAAAGTTATGAACAGAATCGCTGACAAAGGACAGCCTTGGCGGAGTCCAACCCTCACTGGAAACGTGTCCGACTTACTGCCGGCAATGCGGACCAAGCTCTGGCACTGATCGTACAGGGAGCGGACCGCCACAATAAGACAGTCCGATACCCCATACTCTCTGAGTACACCCCACAAAATTTCCCGAGGGACACGGTCGAATGCCTTCTCCAAGTCCACAAAGCACATGTAGACTGGTTGGACAAACTCCCATGCACCCTCAAGAACCCTGCCGAGAGTATAGAGCTGGTCCACAGTTCCACGACCAGGACGAAAACCACACTATTCCTCCTGAATCCGAGGTTCGACTATCCGGCGTAGCCTCCTCTCCAGTACACCTGAATAGACCTAACCGGGAAGGCTGAGGAGTGTGATCCCACGATAGTTGGAACACACTCAATCAATCAATCAATCAATGTTTATTTATATAGCCCTAAATCACAAATGTCTCAAAGGACTGTACAAACCATTACGACTACGATATCCTCGGAAGAACCCACAAAAGGGCAAGGACAACTCACACCCAGTGGGCAGGGAGAATTCACATCCAGTGGGACGCCAGTGACAATGCTGACTATGAGAAACCTTGGAGAGGACCTCAGAAGTGGGCAACCCCCCCCCCCCCCCCCCACTCCCCCCTCTAGGGGACCGAAAGCAATGGATGTCGAGCGGGTCTAACATGATACTGTGAAAGTTCAATCCATAGTGGCTCCAACACAGCCGCGAGAGTTCAGTTCAAAGCGGATCCAAGACAGCAGCGAGAGTCCCGTCCACAGGAAACCATCCCAAGCGGAGGCGGAGCAGCAGCGTAGAGATGTCCCCAACCGATTCACAGGCGAGCGGTCCATCCTGGGTCCCAACGAGCGGTCCATCCTGGGTCTCGACTCTGGACAGCCAGTACTTCATCCATGGTCATCGGACCGGACCCCCTCCACAAGGGAGTGGGGGACATAGGAGAAAAAAGAAATGAAGCGGCAGATCAACTGGTCTAAAAAGGAGGTCTATTTAAAGGCTAGAGTATACAGATGAGTTTTAAGGTGAGACTTAAATGCTTCTACTGAGGTAGCATCTCCAACTGTTACCGGGAGGGCATTCCAGAGTACTGGAGCCCTAACGGAAAACGCTCTATAGCCCGCAGACTTTTTTTGGGCTTTAGGAATCACTAATAAGCTGGAGTCCTTTGAACGCAGATTTCTTGCCGGGACATATGGTACAATACAATCGGCAAGATAGGATGGAGCTAGACCGTGTAGTATTTTATACCTAAGTAGTAAAACCTTAAGGTCACATCTTGGGTGCACAGGAAGCCAGTGCAGGTGAGACAGTACAGGCGTAATGTGATCAAACTTTCTTGTTCTTGTCAAAAGTCTACCGGTCCCCCTTCTTAAAGAGAGGGACCACCACCCCGGTCTGCCAATCCAGAGGTACCGCCCCCAATGTCCACGCGATGCTGCAGTCTTGTCAACCAAGACAGCCCCACAGCATCCAGAGCCTTAAGGAACTCCGGGCGGGTCTCATCCACCCCTGGGGCCTTGCCACCGAGGAGCTTTTTAACTACCTCAGCAACCTCAGCCCCAGAAATAGGAGAGCCTACCACAAATTCCCCAGGCACTGCTTCCTCAACGGAAGACGTGTTGGTGGGATTGAGGAGGTCTTTGAAGTATTCCTTCCACCTATCCACAACATCCGCAGTTGAGGTCAGCAGAACACCATCCTCACCATACACGGTCTTGACAGTGCACTGCTTCCCCTTCCTGAGTCGGCGGATGGCTGTCCATAATCGCTTCGAAGTCATCCGGAAGTCGTTTTCCATGGCTTCTCCGAACTCCTCCCATGTCCGAGTTTTGTTAGCTGCACACCGCTTGGCCCGTCGGTACCTGTCCACTGCTTCCTGGAGTCCTATGAGCCAAAAGAACCCGATAGGACTCCTTCTTCCGCTTGACGGCATCCCTCACCGCTGGGGTCCACCAACGGGTTCTAGGATTACCGCCCCAACTACCTTGCGGCCACAGCTCCAATCGGCTGCCTCGTCAATAGAGGTGCGGAACATGGTCCACTCGGACTGAATATCCGGCACCTCCCTCGAGACATGTTCAAAGTTCTGTACGGTATATATATGTGTGTGTGTGTGTGTGTGTGTGTGTGTGTGTGTGTGTAGTGGAACATTATTGATCTGGTTATTCCGTCAGCGTTTAAAGTGCTTTTTATTTGCCAATTAAGGCCATTGAGTTTTTATAGACATTGGCTTAGCAATCATCTTGTCTGAGAAGATCAGTGCCGGGGTCGCGGGAGGTCGCGGAGACACTTCCTGGCGGTCCTGGCGCTGAAACAATGAAGTAATGCCGAGGGACTGACTCATCCAGGATGGAAATGTGCAAACACATCCCAGATACTTTCCATCCCTGCAGTATTGATCTGAGGAGTGCACCAATAATGTCCTTCGGCTGGGATTTATGACTTTGTGTTCCGTGAACATCGTGTCTTCTTCAAACCACTGGAACAGGAAGTGTTAGGTCTCTAGAACGACTACACGTCCGCTCATGCAGGAATCAATCAGGAGCACGCCTGCCTTCTGTGGAGTTTTTCCCTTGCAGCGCCTCGCCTCATCCAGGAGGGACTGAAGTCTGGCCTGCTCCTCTGCATGTTGATGCCTCGGTACCATGGAGAGTGGAACACATGGAGGAGAACATGTTGGGGGAACTGTTTGGACGTAGAGGGATGGATACTCATGAGAACAATAAAAGGAAAACACTGCAGAATAAACAAACATTAATCACATGATCTTTGGAATCTTAAACATGTTCCACCATCTCACATATGTTCCATCATCTCAAATATATTAAATCATCTCAATTATAATCCACCATCTCAATTATGTTCCACCATTTCACATATGTTCCACCATCTCAATTATGTTCCACCCTCTCACAAATGTTCAATCATTTAACATATGTTCCACCATCTCAATTATGTTCCACCATCTCAATTATGTTCCACCATTTTACATATGTTCCGCCATCTCACATATGTTCCACCGTTTCAAATATGTTCCATCATCTCACATATGTTCCACCATCTCAATGAAGTTCCACCATCTCACAGATGTTCAATCATCTCAAATATGTTCTATCATCTCAATTATATTCCACATCTCACAGATGTTCAATCATCTCAAATATGTTCTATCATCTCAATTATGTTCCACCATCTCAATTATGTTCACCATCTCAGTTATGTTCCACCATCTCACATATGTACAATCATCTCACATATGTTCCACCATCTCAATTATGTTCCACTATTTCAAACATGCTCCACCATCTCAATTATGTTCCACCATCTCACAGATGTTCCATCATCTAACATATGTTCCATTATCTCACATATGTTCCACCATCTCAATTACGTTCCACCATCTCAATTATGTTCCACCATCTCACAGATGTTCCATCATCTCAGATATGTTCAATCATCTCACATATGTTCCATCATCTCAAATATGTTCCATATTTTCAATAATGTTCCATCATCTCACATATGTTCCACCATCTCAATTATGTTCCACCATCTCAATTATGTTCCACCATCTCACATATGTTCCACCATCTCAAATATAATGCATCATCTAACATATGGTCCATCATCTCACATATGTTCCACCATCTCAATTATGTTCCACCATCTAAATTATGTTCCACCATCTCACATATGTTCCACCATCTCAATTATGTTCCAGCATCTAAATTATGTTCCACCATCTCACATATGTTCCACCATCTCAATTATGTTCCTCCATCTCAAATATGTTCCACCATCTCACATATGTTCCATCATCTCACATATTTTCCATCATCTAACATATGTTCCATCATCTTACATATGTTCCACCATTTCAATTATATTCCACCATCTGAATTGTGTTCCACCATCTCACATATGTTCCACCAACTCAATTATTTTTCACCATCTCAAATATGTTCCACTATATCACATATGTTCCACCAACTCAATTATGTTTCACCATCTCAAATATGTTCCACTATATCACATATGTTCCACTATCTCACATATGTTCCACCATCTCACATATGTTCCATCATCTCACATATGTTCAATCATCTCAAGTATGTTCAATCATCTCAATTATGTTCCATCATCTGAAATATGTTCCATTTTCTCAAATATGTTTCACCATTTCACATATGTTCCACTATATCACATATGTTCCACCAACTCAATTATGTTTCACCATCTCAATATGTTCCACTATATCACATATGTTCCACTATCTCACATATGTTCCATCATCTCACATATGTTCCATCATCTCACATATGTTCCATCATCTAAAATATGTTCAATCATCTCAATTATGTTCCATCATCTGAAATATGTTCCATTTTCTCAAATATGTTTCACCATCTCACATATGCTCCATCATTTCACATATGTTCCATCATCTCACATATGTTCCACCATTTCAATTATGTTCCACCATCTCAATTATGTTCCATCATCTCAAATCTGTTCCATTTTCTCAAATATGTTTCACCATCTCACATATGTTCCATCATTTCACATATGTTCCATCATCTTAAATATCTTCCGCCATCTCAAATATGTTCAATCATCTCACATTTGTTCCACCAACTCAATTATGTTTCACCATCTCAAATATGTTCCATTATCTCACATATGTTCCACCATCTCACATATGTTCAACCATCTCAAATATGTTCAATCATCTCAATTATGTTCCATCATCTCAAATATGTTCAATCATCTCAAATATGTTCAATCATCTCAATTATGTTCCATCATCTCACATATGTTCCATCATCTCAAATATGTTCAATCATCTCAAATATGTTCAATCATCTCAATTATGTTCCATCATCTCAAATATTTTCCATTTTCTCAAATATGTTTCACCCTCTCACATATGTTCTATCATTTCACATATGTTCCATCATCTTAAATATGTTCCACCATCTCAAATATGTTCAATCATCTCACATTTGTTCCACCAACTAAATTATGTTTCACCATCTCAAGTATGTTCCACTATCTCACATATGTTCCACTATCTCACATATGTTCCATCATCTCACATTTGTTCCATCATCTCAAATATGTTCAATCATCTCAATTATGTTCCATCATCTCAAATATGTTCTATTTTCTCAAATATGTTTCACCATCTCACATATGTTCCATCATTTCACATATGTTCCATCATCTTAAATATGTTCCACCATCTCAAATATGTTCAATCATCTCAAATATGTTCAATTATCTCACTTATGTTCCATCATCTCAAATATGTTCAATTTTCTCAAATATGTTTCACCATCTCACATATGTTCCATCATTTCACATATGTTCCATCATTTCACAATCTCAATTATGTTCCTCCATCTCAAATATGTTCCATCATCTCACATATGTTCCATTATGTCAAGTATGTTCCACCATCTCACATATGTTCCATCATCTCACATATGTTCCATCATCTCACATATGTTCCATCATCTCACATATGGTCCACCATCTCAATTACGTTCCACCATCTCAAATATGTTCCATCATCTCACATATGTTCCACCATCTCACATATGTTCCATCATCTCACATATGTTCCATCATGTAAAATAAGTTCCACCATTTCACATATGTTCCATCCTCTCACATATGTTCCATCATCTCACATATGTTCCACCATCTCACATATGTTCCATCATCTCCCATATGTTCCACCATCTCACATATGTTCCATCATCTCCCATTTGTTCCATCATCTCACATATGTTCCACCATCTCAATTACGTTCCACCATCTCAATTATGTCCCACAATTTCACATATGTTCCATCATCTCAGATATGTTCCATCATCTCAAATATGTTCCATCATCTCACATATGTTCCATCATCTCAAATATGTTCTATCATCTCACATATTTTCCACCATCTCACATATGTTCCATCATCTCACATATGTTCCATCATCTCACATATGTTCCACCATCTCAATTACGTTCCACCATCTCAATTATGTTCCACGATTTCACATACGTTCCATCATCTCACATATGTTCCATCATCTCAAATATGTTCCATCATCTCACATATTTTCAATCATCTAAAATATGTTCCGCCATCTCACATATGTTCCACCATCTCAAATATGTTCCATCGTCTCACATATGTTCCATCATCTCACATATGTTCCATCTTCTTAAATATGTTCCACCATCTCAAATATATTCTATATTCTCACATTTGTGATATCATGATAATCATTGTTGACATGAACTTATTGACATAATTGTTGTTTACATGATTATCATTGTTGACATGAACTTATTGACATAATTGTTTACATGATAATCATTGTTGACATGAACTTATTGACATAATCGTTGTTTACATGATAATCATTGTTGACATGAACTTATTGACACAATCGTTGTTTACATGATAATCATTGTTGACATGATCTTATTGACATAATCGTTGTTTACATGATAATCATTGTTGACATGAACTTATTGACATAATTGTTTACATGATTATCATTGTTGACATGAACTTATTGACATCATTGTTTACATGATAATCATTGTTGACATGAACTTATTGACATAATCATTGTTTACATGATAATCATTGTTGACATAAACTTATTGACATAATTGTTGTTTACATGATAATCATTGTTGACATAAACTTATTGACATAATTGTTGTTTACATGATTATCATTGTTGACATGAACTTATTGACATAATTGTTTACATGATAATCATTGTTGACATGAACTTATTGACATAATCGTTGTTTACATGATAATCATTGTTGACATGAACTTATTGACACAATCGTTGTTTACATGATAATCATTGTTGACATGATCTTATTGACATAATCGTTGTTTACATGATAATCATTGTTGACATGAACTTATTGACATAATTGTTTACATGATTATCATTGTTGACATGAACTTATTGACATAATTGTTTACATGATAATCATTGTTGACATGAACTTATTGACATAATCATTGTTTACATGATAATCATTGTTGACATGAACTTATTGACATAATTGTTTACATGATAATCATTGTTGACATGAACTTATTGCCATAATCATTGTTTACGTGATAATCATTGTTGACATGAACTTATTGACATAATAGTTGTTTACATGATAATCATTGTTGACATGAACTTATTGACATCATTGTTTACATGGTAATCATTGTTGACATGAACTTATTGACATAATCATTGTTTACATCATCATTGTTGACATGAACTTATTCACAAAATCATTGTTTACATGATAATCATTGTTGACATGAACTTATTGACTTAATTGTTGTTTACATGATAATCATTGTTGACATGAACTTATTGACATAATTGTTTACATGATAATCATTGTTGACATGAACTTATTGACATAATCATTGTTGACATGATAATCATTGATGACATGAACTTATTGACATAATCATTGTTTACATGATAATCATTGTTGACATGAACTTATTGACATAATTGTTGTTTACATGATAATCATTGTTGACATGAATTTATTGACATAATCATTGTTTACATTGTAATCATTGTTGACATGAACTTATTGACACAATAGTTGTTTACACTCATGTTGAAATGCTTCAAGATCTTCCCAGCTGAGAACATGCAGTTCAACACTGTGTTCCTGCAATGAGAAGAGTGGAACATTATTGCAATAAAAGAGAAACATGTTGGAACATAAAACTGCAGACAAAGTTGTCTGACATTAAAATAAAATCAATCAAATGAAATACATGAAGAAAATGGATGCAGCGATACGGGCAATAAAATTGTACATTAGTGATCTTCAAAAATACAAACATGAATATTAATGCATCGTTTTGTTATGATAAAGATGACAAAACATATTTATAATCAAATGTCATGATCCGTAATTAATAATACTCTGAATACTTCATCACGATTATGATCAAGTCATGGAATAATAATGTGCCTAATTACGTTTATTAAAAGAGTTCAACTGTGTTTATTGTATCTGCCGTGTGGATTTCACTGTAAAAAGATCAAAGATGGAATATTCAACAAACAAAAAATGAGTTTCAAGAAGATTAAAGTTGTGAAGTGTTTTAAAAATTACTTTTAAAAAGCTATTATTTTTACTTGTTTGTTACTTGCTCGAATAAGTATTTGAAATAATAATCATAAATACTCCTTAACATATTTAATATTATTATTAACAATAATAATAATCATAGTAATAATAATAATAATAATATTGACAATAATATTAATACTGCTACTACTTCTACTACTACTACTACTAATAATAACGATAAAAATAATAATAATTATAATAATAATGACTATAATAATAATTATAACGATGATAATAATAACAAAATAATTATAATAATAATCATCATCATCATCATCCTCATAATCATAACAATAACATAATTGCTATTGTTATGATTGTTATTACGATTTTAATTATTATTAAGTTTATTATTATTAATATGATTAGTATTAATGTTATTGTCAGTATTCTTATTATTACTATTATTAATGTTTAAAATGTTAAGGAGTAACATCATCATCATCATCATAATAATAATAACAATGATAATACAAAATGTTTAATAAGATTTCATCATCATCATATCATTATCATCATTATCATCATCACAATAATACTGACACAAATAATAATAATAATAATAATAATAATAATAATAATAATAATCTGTGATGAGGTGGCGGCTTGTCCAGGGTGTACGCCGCCTTCCGCCTGATTTTAGCTGACCCCAAAGGGAATAAGCGGTAGAAAACGGGTGGATGGATAATAATAATAATAATCATCATCATCATCATCATCATCGTAATAACAATAATATTTATATTAATAATTATAATCATTATCATAATAATAATAATAAAAATGATAAAATAATAATAATAATCATAATGGTAATGATAATAATAATAATAACACAAATAAACATAATGATAACAATAACAACGATAATAAAAAATGCTTATAATTATTGTAGTAATTATAGTAAAAACAATAATAACACTAATAATAATGGTAATGATAATAATATTAATAATTATAATAATATGGATAATAATAATATTAATAGTGCAAGTAATAATAATAATAATAATAATATTAATGATAATAATAATAATAATAATAATAGTCATTATCATCATCATCATTGTAAAACAATAATAGTAATATTAACAATGATAATTATCATAATAATAATAACAATGATAAAAATGATTATACAAATACTACTACTAACAATAATAATAATATTAATAGTAATAATAATGATAATGATAACACAAACTGATAATAAAAATACTTCTAAATACTATAGTAACTATAGTAAATAATAACACAAATCATTATGATGATAATAATAATAATAATAATAATAATAATAATAATAATATAAGTCATAATAATAATAATACAAGTAATAATAATAACAATTTTACTACTCATCTTAATAATATTAACAAAAATCATAATACAAATAATAATAATAAACATCAAAATAACAAGAATAATAATACTAATAGTATTAATAATAATAATTATCATAATACTGATAATAATAATGTGAGTGTGAATTTTGTCTGTCTATATGTGTTGGCCCTGCGACGAGGCGGCGACTTGTCCAGGGTGTACATCTCCTTCCGCCCGATTATAGCTGAGATAGGCTCCAGCGCCCCCCGTGACCCCAAAGGGAATAAGCGGTAGAAAATGGATGGATGGATGGATGGATGGATGGATAATAATAACAATGATAATAATAATAATAATAATAATAATAATAATCGTCATCATCATCACTATCATCATCATAATAATAATAACAATAATAATCATCATAACAGTAATAATAATAATAAAAATAATAATACTTATCATCAGAATAATTATAACAACGATATAAATACAAATAATAATATTAATAATACTCATCATCATCATAATAATAATAAGAATGCTAAAACTAATACAATAATGATAATAAAAACAAAAATAATAATAAAAATAGTAAAAATAACAATCACAATTATAATAATGACAATAAAAACAACAGCAATAATAATAATTATATTAATAATAATAAAATGACAATAACAATAATACATATAATTATAGTAAAACAGTATTAACAACAATACTACTACTACTACTACTACTACTACTACTACTACTACTACTACTGCTACTAATAATAATAATAATAATAATAACACTAGTAACAATAATACAAATAGCACTTGCCAGACTGTTTGTGTCTACTGAAAGTCAGACATCCACCTCCACTCTGTCCTCTGTGATCCACAACAGGTAGACGGAGCACGTTTGATTCCCTGCGGGCCTTCTGCTCCTCCAGCGGGGTTCCTCTTATTCTGTGTTGGACCCTGAAACACTTCTTCATGTCCTTGAGGAATTAACATGGGAGGACTGCCTCTGCTCCGAGGGAGCCCTATTGAGGCCACGTACCGCCCACACCCCCACATAATCCTCCTCCGAGACACACCTCCACGGGCCGGACCAGACCAGCAGGACCGCTGTTTACAAGATAGTCCACCTTGTGAAGACAATGTCCTCCCATTCTACTTCTGGACTTGGAAACCTTTGTGGAAGTCAGCCAGGGATTGAAGGACTTGGACCAGGCACAGAAGAACAAACTGTGGCCTCCCAGAACCTGGACTCCATGGACCAGGTAAAACCTGCTGACCTGTCCCACATGGAAGTAGTCCTCCTGGTAAAGTTAAAGTAGACGTACCACAGACAGTCACACACACACTAGGTGTGGTGAAATTATCCTCTGCATTTGACCCATCACCTTCTTCCAGCCGGCATGTGGGCGATCAGCAATCTGCACACCTGGTCCCGATGAAGGTGAGCGGTATAAAGACCAGTGGACCCAAGGATCCTGGCCGGAACTTAACCATTAGTTACCCTAGTAAGCACACCTTGTCTGGCTTCTATCCTGCGTTCTCGCTCTCTCCCTGTGACTTCCTGGTTTCCGTGTCTGATGTCTGTGTTGTCCTCCCGCAGTGCTTTTCCCGAGTTCTCCTGTTGTTCCTCTCTGAATTCTGGACTGCCTCCCTTTGATCTCGACCTTTCGCATGGACCTGGACCTTCTTCGCCCCGCTTAGTCCCCGACTATCTGCCTGACCGCGGACTGCCTACCTGCTTTGTCCCTCCTCTCGCCCAACACAACACTAGGTAACACACTGTGGAGTGGGGGGCGTAAGGACCGGCCTCGAAACCAGCAGCAGGTGAGTGGATTGCCCAGCTGGGAATGGTTATCTCATCACCTGTCGCCTGTATTAGCAGCAGCCGGACCGAGACACGTTGTAGGAGTTAGAGGTGCTGGTTATTGCCGGAAAGAAAAAGCCAAAAAGACTGAGAAGTCACGGAGCAGAGACTGTCATGAGGGGCTTCCAGATGCAAAGACCGAAAAGTTGTAGCGTGGAGTGCGGTCCTAGCGTGTGCGTGCTCACAAATAAAGACATTGTTCCGCCAGACTACCGCATACTTGCCAACCTTGAGACCTCTGAATTCGGGACATTGGGGGTTAGGGGGCGGCGCGGTTGAGGTGGGCGTGGTTGGGGGGTTGGGGTTTGGTGGTATATTGTAGAGTCCCGGAAGAGTTATTGCTGCACGGGGTTCTGGGTATTTTTTTGTTGTTGTGTTTATGTTGTGCTGATGTTGTCCAGAAAATGTGTTTGTCATTCTTGTTTGGTGTGGGTTCACAGTGTGGCGCATATTTGTAATAGAGTAAAAGTTGTTTATACGGCCACCTTTTAACATTGTTGCCCGGGTGGGAATCAGGAGAAATACGGGAGAACAGTTGCCCCGGGAGATTTAACGGGAGGGGCGCTGAAATTTGGGAGTCTTCCGGGAAAATCGGGAGGGTTGGCAAGTATGGACGACCGGGCTCATGAGGAGGTCTATTACGGTCGGGAGGACCCACGAGAGGGAGACATCACACACACACTACAGCTAATCACACACATAGCCTCACACACACATACTCTTGGATTTTGTCACACACCGTTCTATAGTTTATTAGTATTGTTTCATTATTATACATATATTACCGTATTTCCTTGAATTGCTGCTGGGGCGCTAATTATTTTAAAACCTTTTCTCACTTACCAAAGGCATGCAGTAAAAATTTGAGTGTGATGTAAGGATACCATCATGAAAAGCACATTTAATAAACAATAAACCTTATTATGGTCTTACCTGTTGCGATCTGTGGCTCAGATCTTCACGTGTTTGTTTTTTCATTCTCTGTCTGACCCGTTTATTTCCTGTTTTTATCCATCACTATGGTTACACATCAGTCCACCTGCTAGTCTCGCCCCGCACACCTGCTAATAATTATCACCCTCCTATTTAAGCTCACCTTTTCTGTTCACTCATTCTCGGATCCTAATTTGCCCACGCGCATCAGTGACGACTCTCATCATTCGTATGTATTTTCTCGCTAGCTCTCACGCCAAGCCACTTTATTGTCTAGCTTTCATGCTAAATGTTTTGTTTACTCTTTTGTGTCCTCGTACCAAGTTTTAGTTTTCCTTGTTTTATCCTAGCTTTCACGCTAGCGTCTTTTGTTTACTTTTTCTCTTTACACCAGTATTTTTGTTCATAGACTTTTGTTATTAAATAAATACCTTATATCTTACCTTTGCTGTGTTCTGCTTCGACGCATCCACGGGAAAACTACACCGGCATTACAATGCCGAAGAAGAGTCTTCACAGTAGGATCCGAGCATTAAAAAGTTTTTCCGCGTCTGGCAACCACGAGGAGACCTTCGACGAAGGCACGTGGAGGGTATTCCGAGCGATGGAGGCTGAAACTCTCCGATGCAATCCAGACGAAAGCATGATGTGGGACCTGGAGGGAAAACTGGTTCCGATCGATGCTTCCGGGAGCGGTGAGTTTCCCTCCCGCAGCGCTCGCGCTCGTCCGCGTAGGCGGAAGCCGCGAAGTATGGCTTCGTCGGGCGACAGAGACTTGCCCACTCCATGTCTCCCTCCTCACGAACACAGCAACCTACAGTCAGCACACAAAACCCCTACACCATTGTTTGGGGACCCAATAACACACTTTGCTAACAGTTTTACCGACTGGGCAAATTCCCAACTTGTGTCCCGCGCAGATGACGTCATTTCGTCGACGCCCCCCGGTAACGCAAACCCGTCTTCCGATGATGACGTCATCAACAAGGAATTTTTTGGGGAAGATTCGTTTTCTCAGCCATTTTCAAATGACAATAACATTAATAATAAGATACAAAAGTATCAGGATATTTTTTCTTATTATTCTAGTCAACCTCAGTCACCTAGTTTTTCTTCTAACCCACCGTTTAAACCTCATTCTCTGCCCAAGTCCAAGGTTTTTTCTCCCTTTTCAAAGGGACACTCTGGACAATATAGAGGGGAGGGGTCTGCCCGCCTCCAAACCTCCCACCACCCTCCCTTATGGTCAGTCCCTGACCACAGGGAACGGGTCTGGGATTCCCGTCTGGAGGGGGGGGCTACGGCCTATAGCTGTGTTGCGGAGGTAGGGCAGACGCTACCTCTTCTTAAAACTGCTAAACAAAAACCTCCATGTAGGCCACCTTTACCTGTTTTTCGGCCCGCTAAACGCTTAGCTCCTCCTAGTAGACCTCCTCCACCTGTGTTTCCCCCGGCCAAGTCTCAAGGGCCTTGTAGACCTCCTCCACCTGTTTTTCCCCCGGCCAAATCTCAACGGCCTTGTAGACCTCCTCCACCTGTGTTTCCCCCGGCCAAGTCTCAAGGGCCAAGTAGACCACCACCGGTGTTTACCCCTGTTATACCACTACGGCCTCCTAGACCTCCACCGGTGTTCTCCCCGGTCAAGTCACGCCCTCTTAGACCTCCTCCACCTGTGTTCCGTCTGTGCCCTAGTTCTAGTTTTAGTCACAGTCTCTCTCAGAGTTCGAGTCCCAGCCTTCTTCGTAGCCCATGCTCTAGTCCTACTTGTAGACTGAGTCGTAGTCCAAGTCCTGGTCCGAGTTTCCGTTCTGATTCTAGTTGTAGTCCTAGTCTTTCTCGTAGTCGTCGTAGTCCTAGTTCCACTCGTAGACTGATCCGTAGTCCGAGTCCGGTCCCGAGTCTTGTTTCTTGCCTTTGTAATATTAGTACTGATTCCCCTCGTGGTCTTAGTCCGAACCCTAGTCCTTACCCAAGTTCTTGTCCGAGCCCCAGTGTTACTGTAAGTCCTAGTCTTTGTCCTAGTCCTTGCCCGAGCACCAGTTTGATTGTTAGTCCCAGTCCTTGCCCAAGCCCTAGTTTGACCGTTTGTCCTAGTTCTTGCCCAAGCCCTGGTATGACTGTAAGTCCTGGTCGTTGCCCAAGCCCTTCTCAAAGCACTAGTGTGATTGTAAGTCCTGGTCCTCTCTCAAGTCCTTGCCCGAGTCCTAGTGTTTGTCTTATCACTCATCATAGTCCTAGTCCTGCTCACAGCCAGTCCCCTAGTTCTCCTCGGCAGACCCCTGTGCCTGCTCCTCGGCTGAAGCCGACTCCTGCTCCTCGGCTGAAGCCGACTCCTGCTCCTCGGCTGAAGCCGACTCCTGCTCCTCGGCTGAAGCCGACACCTGCTCCTCGGCTGAAGCCGACACCTGCTCCTCGGCTGAAGCCGACACCTGCTCCTCGGCTGAAGCCGACACCTGCTCCTCGGCTGAAGCCGACACCTGCTCCCAGTCTGGTTCTCACACCAGCACATGACTCTGACCTGGTTTTCACGCCAGAAAATGTTTCTAGCCTTGTTCTCACGCCAGTTTCAGACTCTAAACTGGTTCTCACGCCAGCACAAACTCCAAGGCTGGAGCCCACTCCGGTACCAGCACCACGACAGGCACCGGTGCCAGCTCCGTGCCGCCAAGCACCGGTGCCAGCTCCGCGCCGCCAAGCACCGCCGACGACGGGGCTGGAGCCCACACCAGCGTCGACGACGGGGCTGGAGCCCACACCAGCGTCGACGACGGGGCTGGAGCCCACACCAGCGTCGACGACGGGGCTGGAGCCCACACCAGCGTCGACGACGGGGCTGGAACCCACACCAGCACCACCGACGACTACGCCTGCATTCACGTCGATGACGACTCCTGCGGCTCCCAGGCCGCCTCCGACGACTCCTGCGGCTCCCAGGCCGCCTCCGACGACTCCTGCGGCTCCCAGGCCGCCTCCGACGCCTTCTTCGGCTGCAGCACCCGCATCATCCTCGCCAGCTGCACTCGGGCCTGCTTTGGCTGCAGTCCCCGCACCCTCGCCTGCTGGGATTTCGGTGCTGAGGCGTCCACCACGTCGACCACGGGCGTGGCCTCTGCGAGGTCATCCTCCTCGCCAGATACTCCCTCCTCCATGTCGGCCACGGATGTGGCCGTGCCCGGGTCGTCCGCCTCGCCGGGCACCTCATCCTGCGAGGCGGCCACTAATGTGGCCTTTTCGAGGTCGCCCGCCAAAACTTTTTCGGCAGCAGCGTTCCACCCGCCGCCGCCACATGATGTGTCCTCGGTGGATTCGGGGACATGCGATCTGGCGACCCTCCACCGTGGCCTCCCTCCGCCCTCCCTTCGTTTGTGAACTTTCTGGTTTTGGGGAGGGGGTTCAAGTTTTTGTTTGTTTTTTAAGACATCTGGTATCTGTCTTTTGTTGGGGGGGAATACTGTTGCGATCTGTGGCTCAGATCTTCACGTGTTTGTTTTTTCATTCTCTGTCTGACCCGTTTATTTCCTGTTTTTATCCATCACTATGGTTACACATCAGTCCACCTGCTAGTCTCGCCCCGCACACCTGCTAATAATTATCACCCTCCTATTTAAGCTCACCTTTTCTGTTCACTCATTCTCGGATCCTAATTTGCCCACGCGCATCAGTGACGACTCTCATCATTCGTATGTATTTTCTCGCTAGCTCTCACGCCAAGCCACTTTATTGTCTAGCTTTCATGCTAAATGTTTTGTTTACTCTTTTGTGTCCTCGTACCAAGTTTTAGTTTTCCTTGTTTTATCCTAGCTTTCACGCTAGCGTCTTTTGTTTACTTTTTCTCTTTACACCAGTATTTTTGTTCATAGACTTTTGTTATTAAATAAATACCTTATATCTTACCTTTGCTGTGTTCTGCTTCGACGCATCCACGGGAAAACTACACCGGCATTACAATGCCGAAGAAGAGTCTTCACATTACCTTTACTTATAAATAAAGTCCATGCCAGCTCCTTCTGATCAAAAGCATTGATAACTTGTTCATAGAAGTCTTCCTTATCTTTCTTCAGTTTTAAAAGTCTCACTGTCTCGATGGAGATCTTCCTTTATTACCTCCTGCTTTGATTGAAAGTCCAGTTTAGAAAACTGCTATCAGTTATCTCGACTCCTCTAGTGCGGGCGACGACAGAATTACCTTTGGGAAACTCCCCCTCCCGTTCTGCTCCGTGGGTGATCTCTTTATCCCACCACTGCCACCATGAAGTGTTATTGTATAAATAATACACTGGGTATTTAGGACTGGAACAAGCTTTATTTCAGCCCGGTTGTTTACATAGCCAGCTTAGGTGCTAAAAGGTCCGTCGAGCTCCCGCCGCATCTTATCCATCCCAGCACAATCACGTCACTCGTTTCCCTTCTTCTGCAGCCGTGTAGTCTCAAGAAGGATCACTAGCGCCCTCTACCACCAGGAGGCGGGAGTCATTTAATGACTCGTATTTAACAGACGAAGCTACGATATTGTGACGGTCTCAAGCTGTCGTCTTGCGGGTTCCCAGGACCACCAAGGAAGGAGTCATTTAATGACTCGTATTTAACAGACGCAGCTACGGTATTGTGACGGTCTCTAGCCGCCGTCTTGCGGGTTCCCAGGACCACCAAGAAAGGAGTCATTTAACGACTCGTACTTAACAGACGCAGCTACGGTGTTGTGACGGTCTCTAGCCGTCGTCTTGCGGGTTCCCCGGACCACCAAGGAAGGTACATGGCTTGAGCAGTTTGACTTTGTTAATTTTTCAATAAAATCTCAATCAATCAATCAATCAATCAATGTTTACTTATATAGCCCTAAATCACTAGTGTCTCAAAGGGCTGCACAAACCACTACGACATCCTCGGCAAGGTCTCTCTTCCGTTCCTCTTTTCCGCTCGCTCGGCGTTTCCTTGCTGCCATCTTGGGCCGGGCTCCGGCGTGTCCTGCCTGTCTGTCGGACCGTCGGCTCCAGAGGTAAATTAATAAAACATAGCTACTTACTGTTCTTTTTAGCATACCGGTATTCAATAACTTGTAAATTAAATCCTACTGAATAGCTCTTAATCTTCTTCACTTTATGCGATTTCAAATGACCGGTATTGAAATCAGCCTCCTCTATTTTGAAAATGATGACAGGGGAAGTGTCACTCATGACGTCATGAGTTTGACCCGGCGGTAATTCAAGGCAGGCGCATACTATATACCCGGCGGCAATTCAAGGAAATATGGTATATTGTTTTTATATATATATATATATATATATATATATATATATATATATATATATTGGCCCTGCGATAAGGTGGCGACTTGTCCAGGGTGTACCCCGCCTTCCGCCCGATTGTAGCTGAGATAGGCACCAGCGCCCCCCG